>NW_027658783.1:0-155000 GCF_041902795.1 Electrophorus electricus | reverse complement strand
GCACCAATCCAGACGCGCATGTAAGCTAACTGGGTGCATTTAATCAGCCATTTTAATGTCATCTAGCCAGACAGTCAGACACTCCGTATTTTACACATAAATGAAAGGTCGGTCATGCCTGCTAACTTCGCCCATGAAATCTCACTTTTACGTTCTTGACGTACGTAGACGGGGAACAAAAGCCCCGTAGAGAACCAGAGCGTAAAACCTACAGAAAACGGATCGAAGGGCTGAATTTCAGACCACAGGAGAAAGCGGCCATGCTGATCTGCACTGTAATCCGGAGACGGTCAGAGTAATCTGCCAAAGCGGATGTGTTCAGATTCATACTCATACTGAATGAAATGCACTAGAGGTCATAAAGATGGTGAACTACCATGGCGTTGCTCAAGCATAACCCACTAATGTTAGTATTCAAAAAAGCTACTGAAAACACATCTGCTAATGTTGATTTCTAGCTGACACTGGTTTAGCGTCAGTATATCATACATGGATACTCCTACAGGGGCTCACAACCAGCATATAGAGAGGGTGTGGAGAACATACAAAGAAACTGTTTGGAGGTTTAGAAGCAACTGGACAGAGGAGCTGTTAAAGGATCACTGGACAGTATTAGAATGGTAGGAATGGTTAGCAAAAAAACACACCATAATGGCTCTCTAGGAAGATTTATTCATGATTTTGGAAAGAAGTCCTACTATGCATATTTATTAACAGGCACATTAGTCTGAAGACATTAAATCTTTTTTTAATGTGTGTATTTTACTGTTTAGTGAGACATAATCAAATAAAGCTGAAATACAATTTCAAATGTGTTATAAATATGTTAATGTATAGTCATTCTGAATTGTCATGTAATTCAGGGTTGTTCATTAGTGTCACATTAGTGAAATTCAAGGTGAAGTACATGCTCTTTTGAAATGTACAGCAAATAGTGATGATTAAACAGTAACTAACTTCTGTTCCTAGTACTATACAGAACAAAATACTGTTGCTCCTTTCTTGTCTTTTTGGTACATTTTGGTCAAATCCTTTAGCTGGTGTTATTACCTCTGTCATTTTATGGAGGCAGGGAAATAAAAAATGTGTTACAGCCAGTACTTCATACTTACAATAGTAATGTTTACCAACCTTTGTAAATGTCTATATATTGAGATGTTTTGCAACTTTAGATAAGGGGCTCCAACATGTTTTATAAATTGTTACCAAGTCATTTATACATTTCTTAACAGACTTAAGATGTCCAGAGTGACTTTGTTGTGCATAACACAATAGCATATTTCATAAATGCACTTAAAACATTTTAATAAGTGCAAAACCAATGTTCAGGTAAATGCATCTTCAGTTGGCGTATGAACAATGAGGGACTCTAGTGTTCAGACAACCAGAGGAACTTCACCACCTGCAGGGCTACAAAAAGGAGTCTTGATGCTTGTCCTCCAAGCATCTTAAAGGATGGAGGTTAAACAGGTTGCACCTGAAGCTCAGTGAGTTCTAGGTACAGGTTGGGTTTCACCATTGTAAGGCTCGTGACATGACAGCAAATGGTTATGACTACAGCAAAGTTTTACACGAGCGGACAGAGTTACCAGGACGTTCTTATATCTCATAAAGTGTAGACAAGAAAACATGTAGACTGTGAATATTACAGCAGGACATGTTCAGTCCCAAGATGCCTCAAAGACATGTAGACTGTGAATATTACAGCAGGACATGTTCAGTCCCAAGATGCCTCAAAGACATGTAGACTGTGAATATTACAGCAGGACATGTTCAGTCCCAAGATGCCTCAAAGACATGTAGACTGTGAATATTACAGCAGGACATGTTCAGTCCCAAGATGCCTCAGAGACATGTAGACTGTGAATATTACAGCCGGACATGTTCAGTCCCAAGACGCCTCAAAGACATGTAGACTGTGAATATTACAGCAGGACATGTTCAGTCCCAGGACGCCTCAGAGACATGTAGACTGTGAATATTACAGCAGGACATGTTCAGTCCCAGTATGCCTCAAAGACATGTAGACTGTGAATATTACAGCAGGACATGTTCAGTCCCAAGATGCCTCAGAGACATGTAGACTGTGAATATTACAACAGGACATGTTCAGTCCCAGGACGCCTCAGAGACATGTAGACTGTGAATATTACAGCAGGACATGTCCTCAAACACAGTTCCCACAAAGAGGGTTTATTGTAAAACACGTTTAAAGAAGGCAAGAGGTGAGGAAACATCTCTGGTTATTCTAGGAAATACGACCTGCCACCTAAAGCCCCTGGAGCTCCGACTCAAAACCCTACACACAGTAACCTAACAACATTCTCAACATTTACTGGCTCAATTCATTATCTAATAAAGAATAGCGCTTAATAACCCAATTAAGCATAACATCTGACGTCCTGATCTGTTCATGATCAGATAATTATGAAGTGAGAGCTTAGATACATCTTATAAATGATTACTAGTATATTAATTCATGATGAATAACACTAATCGATTAGTTCATGATTAGTTCATTATGAATTACAAGCATATAAATGCTCTATAAACTATCGTTATTATAACGTGTTAGCCTAAAATGCTTCATGCCCTCTCCATTCCCTCTTCTCTGACCTGTCTCCCAGATGGAGGGACGAACTAACACTCTTGCAATCATAAATTCTCCAACATCAATCACAAAAAGTTTAGATATGGTTAAACAGCAAGATAAAAAGGAATAATGGACAAAGAGAAATGGTGAGTATGAGAGACATGGAGGCACAGGAACAGTGACCTACCACACAATGTTAAAGGCCACGAAATGCGGTCAACAGTGTTTGAAGCACTGCATGTAACATGCTGCAACATACTATAAGAGACACAGCTACTTTTGAGGCAATGCCATGATCACTCTGTCTTTTCATGCTTCAGAGGGAACTCTCAACAGAAAAATTAATCCAACAATGTTGATATCTTTTACCTGTACCTCCATTCTCTTTGTATATATTTATCCATATGGTATACTTGTATCCATTGTGAGGTCTTGCTCATTGCTGTGAGCAGCAATTCTAAGGATCCTTTGTATGTTGTGTTTCCTTTGGTTGTGACTACATTTTCATTTTCATACTTATGGCTTACAGTTTTGGATCCTCCCTGTCTGTTTAGTTTGCTCGGTTTGAACGGCCTGTTGGATTACTTGACATCACTACAAGCTGGACTCTACCTATTGTTTTGATTACTGAACATGTACTGTTAGGGAGCGTGGGACTGGGTCCGCACCGCAACTCTGTGCTGTTCTTTGTTACAGCTGTGAGCTTCCTAATTATTTGAGAGGCAAAGAGGCTACAAACCTAACACTTACATCATTCCCATTATGAATACTTACATCTCGTGATGCTTTGTTATTAGTGTCATCACTTTTAACACTTGGCCCACTGAGTGCAGTTCTTGAGTGCTCTGGATTCGTCTTTGCGTGCGTTGATGCCTCATTTTCCTCCTTCGCAACATCACCGCTGAAAGGTTCATTCTCTTTGTGCTGCGATGACTCTGCAACTCTGACCACCTGCTGGTTGTCTGCCTCATCCCCACTGTACAGATTCTCTGCATCCCATAAGGTTTCCACATACACTCTCTGTCTGTTTTCTTTTGGCCTGATGTGTCTCCTCTGGTGAACTTCAGGACTGCTGTGACCTTGGTTGCGCATCTGATTGATTCTATTGCCCTCCTGGCCTGGGTGCACTCTGGGCTGCAAAATGCGGTCAGCGTCACCTCGTGCCCAGAGGTTCCTGTCCTCCACTTCGTCTACCTCCCTCGGTGGAGGGCGAGAAGGGGGTTGCACAGCAGGTGGAGGGTCCCCTCGCCAACCTCGCAGTGGTCTAACAACAGCATGCTGGATAGCTACTTGGGCACTGCCATACATAAACACCTGAGGAGGTTAAGAGTTATTCACTTTGCAGTTGTACTGAAAAATTCATGAGCTAGGTTGCAATAGCTTGATCCAAAAAAAATATGTACAGGACAATTGATTGGGTGCTGAAATCACATTGAAATTTGTACATTCAAAGAAAGGGTGTGTGTTACTTCACAATTAAAAAATGTTTTGTTTAACAGTGCACTATTACCTAGTGTGACAGTTTGCAGTGGTCCAGGAATACATTAAAAAAGCATTTGTTATTTGGAAAGCTTACTGGAAAGAACTTACTGGAAAGTTATTGCTTACACAGTTAAATACAAAGCCAGCCAGCATTTCTGAGCACTTCTTACCAAGATACTGAGCACAATAGTGACAAGCACAGGTGTTTGGAGAGGGAGAGGCAGGTCTTTAAGCAAGGCTCTGAGAAATTCACTAATGCCTGTCCGATGTGCTTCAAAGGGTCTGTAATAAATGTGGTGATGGTGATAGTGATGGCCTACGAAGACAGAAAAATCAAACAGGTAGGTATTTCATTTAGTAATGTTTCGAATAACTCAAACAGGATAACTAAAAAGTATGAACCTTGGTTGGAGGCACTAGCAAGATGGGGTTCACCATGAGAACTTCGTAGTATTGTTTAAAAGGATCATCCTGAAGAGTCCATGTGGTTCAAAACCACTCTAAGAGGATACACAGACAATAATAAATCACACGCCACAGTAAACCTGTACCTTTTTTTTTTACTTTCAAAAATTGTTCCCAATTAGTCACCAATTCCCATTCGTCTAAGCCTGCACAATACAGGTGATAGCCCCACCTATTCTAGGAGAGTGAAGGCCAACACACCCCCACGTTTGAAGCATATGAAGTGACCCACTATATCTTTAATAGTGCTATTCACACAGCACTGCAGAGTAGCACAACAGGGGGCTGTCTACCAGGGCACCAGATCAGTTTGGTGATTTGCACATTGTATTACCAATAAGTAAAAAACGAATCATGTTATCCTTGCCAAGACAGAACACTCATGCATGGTGAGTTTCAAGGCAACAGAGACAAACACAGAGTTGTCTCCTGGTCTCACCCCTGAGATTATCTTTCCAGTCAATTTTCTTAAGTCCAGTACACTTCTCATACACATTCTCCACCTTTATAACATCAGCCTGTTGTTTAGCTAATTCAATCTGGAAAAAAGCAAACGCACACAAAGCCAACACAATTATTTAAAATCAATGGCTATAAAAACCCCATTAAACTTAAAAAAAAAACATCCGTTAACAAATCTGTATGACTTATAGTATATATTCACAATAACAGCCATTTTAGATGAGCTGGATACATATTTTAAAAGTGTACCAGGAAAGTAGTCATTCTGGTGAAGTGTGAATTAATATAAATAAAATTAAGTTGGACTCTACCTTGTAGAGATACAGCCAGTTCCACGCCAAGCTAATGACAAAACATACGGTAAACATTCTCTTAAACTGCACAAACCAGGAGACTGTGGACCACATCTCAGTGCAGATAATGAGCAGAACAATCAAGATAAAGAAGGAGACCTGTATAAGAAAAAGTGTGAAGTGTCAAAATATTTCATTACAGTGGAGTTAAGATTGTCACATCAACAGTTACCGTAAAGTTTTGTTCACAGGGCAAATGTGATCTTTTCATCAGGTCTTTTTTCACCTTAATGACAGTTTCCAGCTCCACACCAAAAGTATCCTCAAAGCGCCACTTCCAAGCCTCATAGTCATGGAGCTTAAAGTTGATCAGTATTTGACTAAGAGCTTCATCCAAAGCCCCTGTTCTCCAGGTTCCGTCATGATTCAGAAGATTCTCGATCTCTGTGACCCCTTGCTTTGACAGCTTTACTTCAGCATCGTGGTGCATGACAGCATTAATATCAGTGGGCTGCAAGTTCAAACACACAGTGCATGAGTGATACAGAAGTATGGAAAAAGGGAATGGTTTATAGCTCCTATGGCATTATTATACCAAGTCAAGTTTCTCAATTTTCTTCAGAAGCTTTTGGAGAAAGCGCTTGAACACTGGAGAACATGTTTGCTGTTGGGAGGAAAATGCTGCACTCCTTTTGTGCCCTTCAAGCTAGAAGAGATACAATAAAGGAAAATATGATCAGTGAACTAAAATGTTTTCGATTACATAAAACTGCTGAATTATACTAATTAGACTACTGCATGTCTTGCATTTGCACTGAGTGCGCTTTTTAAGGTTACATATTTGTATCCGAAAGTTGTCAGCACACTTGAGGAAAACAGCAATCAAATAATCATTAACAAAACTTGCAAAAATCAGAATTTCTCATTTCTCAGCAGACAGACACAGATCATTTCAGGTTTACAGATTCACAAATGATGCCTTCTTCCATATAAGTATATACTCATGTTTCAAAACTTTTTTACTGAAATTTATCACTGTTAGCATTCCTTAATTAGGTTAAATAAAATTCTACACAATTACAATGAGCTTAATTTAAACATTTCAGTGGTTCTCCCGGATACATATACACATCTGCATTGCAAAAAAGACTCACCTCTCTTTGTACCCTTTGCAACATGTTGGTACACTGTGAAATGTCCATGTACAGTTGCACTTGACTACCATCTGAAATGAAGTCTCTTCTTTTAGTGGGAACATAACTGTAGCTGAAGGCCTATAAAACAACAATGATAGCTTCAACAACATAAACTGGTCATCTGCTGTATGTTTCATAGGGATGTGCATCTCTCCCTTACAAGACTATCCGATACGGAGATTTTATATATCTATCTCCTCCTGACTACCAGTAGTTCAATTTTGTCCTCCAGAGTACATATTTAGACTTAAATATGTCCCACACCCCAGCTAACTCCTTTTCTTCTTTAAAGAGGACATTTAGAACTTTTAAATGATGCCAATATTATGGGTTATATTATATTATATTATACTCCTATCAAAGTAATATATTGTTATATTACATTAGAAAGTGGTTATAGTTATAGTTACATAATGGCATAGAAAAAGGTAGACAAATTCATTTCAGACTTGTCATTATGTTTACTTTCCAACAGACCCAGTTGGACAGGAAAGACTTGCTGTATGAAAAAACATTTTGACCTTATAAACCGATGCGTCTCACACACTCATGATCAGGTTCCTCACCTTGACAGTTAGAGGGAGAAATACGAAAAGTAGCCATTACAAATATTATAATATTATAAACACATAACTCTTCAGTATATGGCAAATGGCTGATCTGTGGCTAAATTGTGGTTGAAAAAAGTGCTTAATATTTAATACTTAATCACCTTACATGAGGTGAGCAGACCTTTGTCCAATTTCCCATCTTTTTAATAAAATCCAAAGGTCTTCGTAAAGACAAATCCGTGAGTCTTCCGCAGTATCTTAGATCGTATTCAAGTAGAATTACACCAAAGCGACTCGTAACTTTACAATCGAGCCATCGATCGGTTTGTGGTGCTTTTAGCAGCTGTACGATACGGACGGCGGTGCGGATCCAGTTCTCCGTGTATCGATGTGTGCGCGTATTTAACGTTAAAGCCGCTTTCCGGTCCGTATCGGTGCATCATCATCATCACACCCCGAACGTTTCAGCGACATGCAGCAGCTTCAAAAGTGTCCACGGTGCCTTTTACCTCGTCGGGATCTTTCATGCTTTTTGCATCGTTAATAGCCACAAAAAAGCTGCAGACAGCGAGAAGAGTCCCGAAGGAGCCCAACAGCCGAACGTGGGATGTTCTCATAATTATCATCAAGTCCGCTTGTCCGCAAACTACTCGTTTTCATACGCCAACATATCACATATTTACTGTTACCGACTGAGTTTTTCTTTGAATTTCCTAATTTCATTGCTGACATAGCAACAACTGGCAATGCAACAGATGTGTCATTAATGCAGTGACTCTACCTCAACTTGGATCGATTAACCATGTACGGCTCACCGGAGACTGTGATACATATAACATCCCAAAGTGTACTTAATTCTGAGCAAAATCTAACTAGCCTCATTACTGCTGAACTATGAGGGGCCATTTAGGGAGAAATCAGGGAAACACTACTTGTACATACATATGAAACATTTTCACATAAATAGCCTACTACTTACATTTGTGTATAATAATTTAAACTTGCATATACACGCACTTGCCCACTCAATCCCTGGTGCGTAAACATAGAGTTGCACTATGCTTAAGTTGGTATGGGGGTGTCTGTGTGTATATAACAATTTTCAGTGCGCCCAGAAGTCATTTCATTGTAATTTGAAGGCAGATATTTAACATGTGTACAGTGTGTATAATAGACAGAGGAAGACTGCTGAACTATTAATATTAGGACAGTTATTGACATTTGTGTAATAAGTAGTGCTTCTCTTAATGACAAATGTAACTGTTTTCCCATATAGAATTGTGTGCTTTATATTGTTTGGAAGAACTTTTTCTTCTCATTTAGAAATATGTGGACTAAGTGCTCAGATTGTCTTATTATTTATTATGCTCAGTCTCAGCATTTTTGGCAGATTTCACCACGTTATTACGAACGTGGATACGTTATCTTGTCATTATAAACAGCGTGAGATGTGAAGCTAAGCAAAGCACGTGCAGAATTACTAACAAACAACAAGTCAGACGTGATTAAAAGAGTAATTTAAAGAAACTAGGACATACTAAACACAGCTGTGTGAGAGCTAATGCTCTGAAGCAAAAGCTCTAAAGGGGTAAACTGACTCTGCTCCTTATACCTAGACTTCACCCCCAGAGAGGGGTGCTCTGTAATGCTGTTTACCCATTCCTTGCTCCTTATGGCGATGAACATTCCTGCAGTACCAGAGCATTCAACAGGACAGACACAGTTTGCAAGATAAAATAAGCCTAATCCCTCTTTACCACACCTGCAGGTCACGAAGCAACATTTCAACAGTCGCTTTGTTCACACTATATACAGAGACAGAGTATGCAGACTAAACTATTCATATAGGATTACATAAAGAAAGGATTAACATGATTATATATGAATCATTACATATGAATCACACGATAATACATGATCGAATAATATTTTCCATCACACGTCCCCCCTTTGATTCTTATACAATCATTTGTAATTTCATTCATCATAGGGTCTAAGTGGGTCCGGAACCCAGTCAAGTTTTGTAAGCGAGATCGGGGTAATCTTTTCATCCGAATATGTCTTTCAGCTGGTAATCGTTCTGATCACCAGCATACGAACCATCTTCAACAGCTTGAATAAGATGATACCTGGTGTCCATATTCATGCGGATGGTACTCAGCATACATCTACACAGTAAGGGTGCACAACATACAATTAAGGCAAGCAGGTTCGACATTGCCTGTTTCCTGCATCATTTTAGCTAATCCCCCTTTAATGGTTCCATTTGCCCTTTCTACCGCCCCTGCGCTAGCAGGGTGATAGCTGCAGTGTTTTCTCATATCTACTCCTAGATATTTAGTCAGAGCTTTTAACCCTTCGTGTACAAAGGGTGTTCCGGTGTCACTGGACACTCGTTGAGGCAACCCCCACCGGGGAATAATTTCTCTCAGTAGCGCTTTTGCTACTGCATCACTATCTTGTTTTCCCGTTGGGAAGGCCTCCACCCACTTACTAAATATGCACACACACACAAGCATGTATCTCTTCCCTTCTGCTGGTGTTAGTTCTACAAAATCTATTTGCCCATGTTGAAATGGTTCACTAGGTGGCGGGTGTCCGGCGGGTGCATGTTTGGTATGATTGTCTGCATGCGGTGTATTTTGTGCACATACCAGGCATCGGGAACAAACATTTTGGGTGTGTGTGTTTATTCCCGGTGCATACCAATGTCTCGTTATACTCTCCACTATCCCCCCTTTGCTCATGTGACTCCTCCCATGAGCAATCTCAATCAGTCCTTTCATGTAAGATGTGGGGAGACATGGTTTGTTCATGTCTGGGTGTACCCATATCCCGCCTATTTGTTTACACCCCCCTTTTTTCCATTTCGCATAATCTTGTGGAGTGGCTTTGGTAGTTATTCTGGTTTCAATATCTGCTTGTGCCATTTGTGGATCGAGCGGCTGTAACGCTGTGAGTTGAGCTACTTTATCCGCCTTCGTGTGTGCGGCACACTTCATAATTAGTACACTGAACCACTTGCTGTCTGGTGGGATCTGAGAGAGAATGGTGTGCGGATTTGGAACTTCTGGGGCCCTAGGGTGTACTGCCGTGTTGACAGCCTGCAAATCCTGCACAAATCTCCATTCATCTTTCCCTGGCTTCTTAACTGGGAAGATCGGAGTACGTACCAGTGAGTCACGATTACTCCTGCTTGCTTTAATGATTGGAACACAGGCCTAATACCCTCTGCTGCCTCTGGTTTCAGAGGGTATTGGTGTTGGTGTGGTCTATAATCAGATTTTGGGGTGATATGGACAGGCTCGCATCCTTTTATTAAAACCACATCCTTTTTTCCCTGTGCCCATAACCCTGCAGGAACTGTTTTCACTTCCTCTTCCACTTCCTCTGAGAGGGTAACAGAGGCTGCCATAATTACCATATTTGGACTCACAAGCTTGACCCCCCCGTTTGTAATATAACCTATACGGGGCATTTTCCACACTTCTATGCTCGGGCTATACATAATGTCACACTGGGGTTCTTTTACCCAGTCGGTTGCGCTCAACACGCGTTTAGTCCATAATCCTACTCTCTGCCAGTCTGGGTCGGCATGTATGCTAGCCAGCGACACATGAGGCGCTACATGCGAGACCGAATATAAAGATTTCTGTTTAGCTGAGAGCTGCACCACTCCCATGCTATAGCTGTGATAATCAAACTCCTCTAAATCAAATTTCTGCTCAAAATCAACGTCTGGTCCCTCATGGACCTCCATCGTACAGCGAATAGAGTCACTTTGTTTAACCGTCAGCTCACCAGGTAGCGTGTTAGTAACTTCAGTCATAAAATGTGTTAGTACTTCCCCAGCAGTGCACTGCAATTCATAAACATATAAAGGGACCCCCCCTTCTAACTGGACTCCCTGTGTGGGTGTTTCCCACTTGACAAATAACCCCTCTGGGTTGCTGCTAATTGTGCATCCAAGTTTACACATCAGCTCTCTAGCTAACAAATTAATTGGGCACGTTTCTGACACCAAAAAACTATGTTTGAATCGGCCATTTCCTAAACTACATTGGAGAGGCTCGGACATCCTTTCATCGATGGGAAGGCCTCCCACTCCAATTACTGTTATCCCATACCCTGGTCTCGTTCTACATTCTAGTAAACCTTCTCTCAACACCGAGTGGGTGGCACCACTGTCAACCAAACACTTAACATTTTTTCCCCTCTACATTCTCACTTACTTCAGGGAGGCCTCTTGACCCTTTACTAATCTGCTGTAGTAATTGGTCATTTAAATCGGTCATTTAAACTTCCCTTTTGCCGTCTTCCTTCAGTGGTCCGTGGCTGTCCTGCCTCTCCACCGCCCATCAATCTTTTTTAACTTCCACAGCCATGCTGTCGCTATCTTCCCCCTCTTCTTCAGGACAGTGTCTTGCAAAGTGTCTGGAATTTCCACAATTGTAGCATTCCCTTCCTCCAGCCTCTTTTCCTCGACCTCTTCCTCTCCCTCGTCCGTGACCTCTTTCTCTGTCTTCTACCTTTTGGAGCATGGTCAGCATTGCCTGGTGCATCAATTCCACAATGATCAGTATGGACGCGTGTCAAACGGACGAGGAAATCAGCCACGGGCTCGTCATCCCTTTGTTTGCATGCTGCTATCACGTCAGTGTTAATGGTTGTCGGGTATGCTGCTTCCACCCTTTCGATGAGTCCTCTTATCATCTCTCTGTTATCATCTCGCCGTTTGGGTCAAGCTGGCCTTGGGGCGGTGCATTCCACTCAGGCAGACAGAGACGAACATCTCCATCCACCCAGTCTCTGTCAATGCGGTTATACTGCGGTCCGAGTCAAATCATAAGCAATCGTCTCAGTTCAGCCTGAGTCGTTCTGCAGGACTGCAAAAACGCCATAAGTTCATGTCCGAAGCGTCGTCCGCGGAGGAGATGCCTAACCTGCAGGAGTACCTGGAGAAAGAGGACATCGAAAAGAAGCTCCTGAGCCAAACCAATGAGGAGCTGCTCTGCACCACACCTCTTCTTTAGCATCACACACACATACACACACACACACACACACACACACACACACAAAGCATTAATGAATGCAGCTTAAAATAAATCAATTAAAGTGAATTCCATTTTCATTATGATAATTATAATTCTGTGAACTGACTCTTACTCAGGAGCTAAAACAAACAGATTCTCATCTCGATGGCAGCTCTGTTTGTTTATGTTGTAACTCAGTATGAGAGCAGCTCTGTTGGTTATGAGCAACTCTGACCTCCACTGAAATCCCCCTGGCACTGGAGCTCATGGTCACCGTGCCAACCTTCACCAGGAAGTCGCAGTAGTGGTAGTGGGCACCACGGCTCTCCACCTTGTGACCTTTGGCATTCTGAAAGTGGTTCTTTAGCTTGACCATGAGGACATCAAAGTTGGCATCAGCTGTGAGGAACGGGCCGCCCTCGAACAAAGCCAGGCAGCTCAGCGGGGTCTCCGAATTATGCATCACATACAGGAGCTTAGAGGGCTGGCCTGACACACACACACACACACACACACACACACAGTGCACAGGTATGTACGAACAAACACACAGGGTGGTAAAGAGGAGAATGTCAGACACAGAGAATGGAAAAAGGAAAACCACAAGCAGGATTTTGCTATTAACTCAGTTATGGGGAAAATCTAAAATCATAGGATAAAACCATACAGTATTTAGATGTTTCTGTTGCTACATGACCACACAGCACATTTTAAGAGCACAGCAAAAGAAAATGGTGTCTAGCAAAGGTGAATTCTCAGCTGACAGTTTACCATATAGCATTTCATCCCATTAGCTTTATATGACTGAATTAACACATCTTTAATGAAATGAAAATATCTAATGAGCGATCCACAAAGAATGTTTACATTCTTCAGCTGGAACCAAGGAAATTAAAATTGACAACTGGCCAAAATAACTGTCCTGTCCTTTAGCATCACACACACACTCACACACACACAAACAAAACACACACATCTGTCCTTTAGCGTCAAAAACATACCACAGACTCACACACACACACACACACACACACACACACACACACACACACACACACACACACACACACACACACACAACCCTTCAGCATCATAAACATACCACACACACACACACACACACACACACACACACACAAAACACACACATCTGTCCTTTAGCATCAAAAACATACCACACACACACACGCGCACACACACACACACACAAACAAACACAGACACACACACACACATACACAACCCTTCAGCATCACAAACATACCACACACACACACAAATAAAACACACACATCTGTCCTTTAGCATCAAAAACATAGCACATACTCACACACACACACACACAAACACAGACACACACACACACACACACACACACACACACAAAACACACACCTGTCCTTTAGCATCAAAAACATACCACACACACACACACACACACACACACACACAAAACACACACCTGTCCTTTAGCATCAAAAACATACCACACACACACACACACACACACACACACACACACTCTCATACACACACACACACACACACACACACACACACACACACACAAATAAAACACACACATCTGTCCTTCAGCATCAAAAACATACCACACACACACACACACACACACACACACACCACACCTAAACACACACATCTGTCCTTCAGCATCAAAAACATACCACATACTCACAACAGAACAGAAGCTGTCGGCCTAGATGGATCCCAGACAACGAGCTCTATCGTTGTTGTTCCTGACCTGTCGGTTTGCCAGACGTGAGATTTATTTCAGATATTGACCTGCTGGACTTTCTAGAGTTTATGTTTCAACCTTTTACCTCCAGTTTAGTCTGATTGTTGGGGGGGGGGGGGGGGTGGGGGGGGGGTGTTGAGTATTTGGTAGGACGGATACTCGGGCGCTCTGCGGGAACCTGTTGGATGCCCTTTCATATCTCTCCGCTTGATTGATTCTCAAGTCAAAGCGTAATGTCGTTTTAGTTTAATATAAAGTCACTAGGCAGGAAAAAACAACAACCTCAATTTAAACTCTCGAAGTTTAGTTGTTCCGTTGAGTTTAATTGCTAACCCGTTTTTGTTTTTTTGCTCGCTAACGCTAGCTGGGTTATCTTAGGAAAACTAGCCAGTCTTCCGCCGCGTCCACAAGATCCCACATCCCAAATTAATTTTTCCACGCAAAAATCACGAATGGAGTTAATTTGCCACGAACACAAGGAGTTCCTGTCGACTTCAGGAGCTTTCCCAACGCCCCGCCGCCCCATCAGGGCTTCGTCCGACCCGGTGCTGGCCCGGGATGGCCGCGTATTGCAGAACCTCGTCCATCTACAGAGAGCCAACGTTTCTGGATCTTATTTCAGAAACGTCCAGACGGACCTGCATCCATATATGCGAAGGCTTTTAACCATTTGGATGCTGCAGGTAAGAACAAAACTGGTGGTCTGAAACGCATCTTCAGGACGTTTGAGGTGGTCGTCCTGGATAGTGATGGCTAACGTTACGTGAGTAGTGTGTTCACAGCCTCCAGTCCAGCTGAAGACATTCGTGTCGTCGTTCCTGCTTCATGGTACAAATTATTTTTCTTGTTTGTTTAGCAGGTGTGTGAGGAGCAGAAGTGTGAGGAGGAAGTGTTCCCACTGGCCATTCAATACTTGGACAGGTATATGGCCCGCTTTCCTGTCCACAGAACAAACCTGCAGCTGCTGGGAACCACCTGCATGTTTCTGGCCTCCAAACTCCGAGAAACGGTTCCTCTGACTGCTGCCAAGCTCTGCATCTACACCGAAAATGCTGTTTCTGTCTCCCAACTGCTGGTAACCCTTCGCAGCACTGCACTGGCACTTGTTCATCTTTATGGGAAAACAGGCCATCACTGAACTTTTCAATTTTAAGCCAGTTCATTTTTTAATTGTCTGTCAGTATATATATTTTAAGGGGTGGGTGTGTCTGATTAAAAATGCATTACATCAACATAAAGGGTTGAAAACAGTTTTTTTTTTTTTTTATCATGCATGCGATAATATCTAATAAACACCATTGGCAAACGGTTTCAACAAGAGACACTCAACCTAGTCCTTCCCTCTGTTAACGGTCAGTTAAAACATTTGTTACATTCCAGCTCCCCCCCATAGCTACGTCAGTCTGCTTGGTTGTTCAAGCTGTGACGTCTTGCACGTATTCCAGCATGTTATCGTTGTGTCGGTAAACATCTGCCCTGGTCGTGTGTGTGCAGGAGTGGGAGATGATGGTGGTGTCCAGGCTGGACTGGAACCTGGGCTCGGTGCTTCCCTCTGATTTTGTTGAGCCGTTACTGCAGAGCTTTCCTGTCTCTCCTCAGAGCCTTGCGGTCCTGCGCAGACACACTCACGCCTACATTGCCCTGGCTGCCACAGGTACCGAACTGCACGTGGTTACTGGTTCACACGAGCATCAGCACACACACATAAACACACAAACGGCTATTAGTGCATACGCATGTACCAATTCCTGCAGCTGTTCATCTGCGTCAAGGACGGACACAGATACGGACTGAGACACGTGTGACCGATACGTCATAGACAAATATGTATCACACATACTGGATCATGCACAGGACGTGATAACACACACGTCACTCGTTCACACGCAATCTACAGAGGTGTAACTAGCTGGATGACCAAGTTTGATGAATGTGTGGGTGTGTGTGGAGAGAAATGCAGAAGAGATCTGGTTACCCCTCTTCTGTTGAGTTGCTCACAGCAACCATGTACTAGTCAGCACAGTTATATTATAGCATGAAATAACATCTTCCTGTCTTATACTGGCAATGAATGAAGGGGCATACCCATCTGGGCCATCTGAGACACGTGAGCCGGTTTCCTCTGTGTGTGTGAGGCCGGCTGGGGTAGTGTGGGGTGGGGGATGTCTATGAGGGGGATACGAATGTGTTCGTGTGAGAGAGAGATGGAGAGATACCTGGGTGTGAGAGGGTTTGTTCCTCCCAGGCCGGGGGCAGACTTGTGACCGGCTGGGTCATAGCTGGGACTGTGAACACTAAGCGTTCTCTACTGCGTAACGGAGTCTGGTCATGAGAGCATTGTCTCCTTTTCTCCAGCTGTTCACAAAGGGTCTGATTTCTTGCTCGGGCAGTGCAGTTTCTTAAACACACACCCACAGTGTGTTACTGAACCATCATAGTTTTACACTTCACTGTTCTGGTCCTGTTAAGGCATCATACATTTGGTTTAGTCAATAATTAAGCGTATTACTGGGATTACAGCTGATATATGCATTGCAGTTTTAAGGAAGTGATTGAAATAGAATAGAAATAGAATTCTTTGGCAAATAACTTCTAATTTACGAGACAATTTTATTTAAAAATTATTACATTGCTGAAACTAAATTTCCAGCATGTGGAGTTTGTGTGTGTGTGTGTGTGTGTGTGTGGCTACTGTCAGTACTATCTGTATGTAAATAATAATTTGGCAGTGTAGCACAAAAGACTATAAATTAATTTGAATAACTGTCATAAGCACTTAAATGGCTGTTTGCATATGTTAACTCGTGTTAAGTCATTTCTCATTCCACACACACCGTCTGCTTCACTATAACATAGGCCGCAGTGTGTGTGTTGGTGTAATGTGATTAACACTGTGTGTGTGTGTGTGTGTGTGTGTGTGTGTTTCAGAGTTCACGTTTTCAGTGCATCTACCATCCACTTTGGCCTGCTCTTGTTTGGCAGCTGCCGTGGTCCGCCTGCAGCTCCTGGAGGGAACCGTCTCCTCTGATTCACTCTTGCAGGTCATGGCTAACAACTTTAGTATCAACCTGGTGAGACAATAATAAGTATTCTTTCTAAAGCACCTTTCGCAAACCAAAGGTCCCTTAACAATGCGGCAGTGTTTAAAGACAAAAATGTAGTTGAAAGAGGTAGGTATCAAAAAGACTTAAAGGATGCAAGACAAGTGTGGCTTCGTAGAGAGAGAGCAGAGAGCAGGGATTTCCACAGTTTAGCTACTGAAGGGTCTGCCAACCATCGAATAATTTCGTGTGAGGGAAATCAGACTGCTGTTGGAGGATCTGAGAGAAGAAGAGATGCCCGTTATAGTTCAGTCAGCCAACTAAGTGTTCACTTGGGATCATTTGACTCACTATTTTCATTTAAGTTGCTCTTAAAAAAGAACGGATATGTTTGCCCTTTAAATTAAGCATGAAGCAGAGTGCACAAGCTAACACTGTGGCTTTCTATTGACCATTTGAGTCAATTGAGTCTAACCCTAACCCAGATTTTACTGGGAATCTGTAAACACTCCGGTAAAATATCTACTCCCTAAACTGGGCAGTCCAGTATATTATACATGGGGGGGATAACCAGTGCCCTGTGTGCACGGATAAAACGAGGAGGAATTTTGATCTCCATATATTTTTCTTGTTCTCAAGGTTTGTTACATATGAGAAATGACTAAACCATGTGGTTACACACTTATATGGCCACCATGTTGGTCATGGCCTAACGGGTTTCCCCCATAGCTTGTGTCTAAAATTGGATTACTGTCTGCCAAACCATTTTTCGTTTTATATGGGTGTTTCCTTACTTTTTAGACGTGTGTGTGTGTGTGTGTGTGTGTGTGTGTGTGTGTGTGTGTGTGTAAAAGTATCACACTTTTATAATATTTATTATCAAGGTACAGTGGAATTTGGATCAAAGCAATATTTGTGGAATGCAGTGTATCTGAGGAACTGGGTAGGCTCTGTATTGTAAATGCGCACGACATCTTACCATCTGCAGTTATTATAAACTCCGACTTCAAGCATACAAGTTTCAGAAACGTCACTGCTAATGCTTCTTATATTAGTGCAATAACAGCAGTTTTATCAAATGTATCCAAATCTGCCAGTTGAACCTTTTTTTCCTACAAAAGAATAATATGCTTCATCCATCTAGCAAGACTACAAGTTCGAACAAACGTGTTACTAAGTGGTTGGGACAAAATGTGGATGTATAGCAGCTTTCTGAAACCAATAACCACCTCTCCTGCCCAGGTGTGTTTGAGTAACTGCTATGCTGAATTGGAGGTCACTCTCAAGCTCAGTCTATACTCCCCCTCCACCACCAAGGTTGCCAGCAGATCTGAGCTCAACACACCTGTCAATGTCCAGGAGGTCAAGCTGTCTCCCCGCCAGGCTATTGGTCAGACCCAGTCAGTTTAGAGTGTAGTCTAAATACTTTATTGACTTCTGTTATCCTCCATTAGGAATGACCGTTAAAGCATACGTGACTAATTAATGGAATTATTGTTTTTGGTAATTCTTTCCTGTAGTTTTGTTGTTGTTTAAAAGGTTGTTGTTCAAAACATACTTTGATGCATCTTTGGCTTTCCGCTTTTGTTATAATAAAGAGTTGGGTCATAGATTAGATAAAGTTCAATGATCTTTACACTTTAATTGTTTGAGAGTTTTTATTGGTCCACTGAGCAATCAGTAGAGATGAACACAGTGAGACAATACAGATCAAGTCAGGCTCTTTGGCAAAAACAAAAATGGCTTGAGGTGGAATGAATTTGGGAGCATTTCTGTAGCCAATTCAATGAATCACCCACAAACCCCTGCTGTACCACACAGACAGATCCACACACACTCACACACACACACAATCAAACACGCACAAACACACACAAACACACACACGAGCACACGCGCGCGCGCACACACACACAAACACACACACGAGCACACGCGCGCGCACACACACGCGCGCACAGACACACCCACACACACTCACACACACACACTCAAACACGCACAAACACACACACACACAAAAACACACACACACGCGCACACACAGACACGTGCGCGCACACACAAACACACACATGCACATACGCACACACACTAACACACACACACTAACACACACACACACACACATACACGCACACATACACACACACACACGTGCACACACACGCACACACACTAACACACACACTAACACACGCGCACACACACACGTGCGCACACACACTCACACACACATACATGCGTGCACACACACACATATACACACTAACACACACACATACACTAACACACTAACACAAAATAACACACACACATGCACTAACACGTGCACCCACACACACACATGCGTACACACGCACACACACACACACGTACATACGCACACTCACACACACACTTACACAAACACACACACACACTAACACACACATACACACAGACACGCGCACACATATGCACGCACACTAACACACACGCACACACACACACTAACACACGTGCGTGCACACATACGCGCGCACGCACACACACACGCACACACACACTAACACACGTGCGTGCCCACACACGCACACACACACAAAAAACACACATCTGTCCTTTAGCATCAAAACATACCACACACACACAAACACAAACACACATAAACAACCCTTCAGCATCACAAACATACCACACACACGCACACAAACTAACACACACACGTGCGCACGCACACACACACACTCACACACACACATACATGCGTGCACACACACATACACACACACACTAACACACACACACAGGCACGCACACACTAACACGTGCACCCCCACACACACACATGCGTACACACGCACATACGCACACTCACACACACACACACACACACACTAACACACACATACACACAAACGCGCGCACACACACGAGCGCACACACACATACACACACGAGCGCACACACACTGACGCACGCACACACACGCATGCACACTAACACACACACGCACACACACACTAACACACATGCGTGCGCACAGGCACACACAGACACGCACGCACACACACACAGACACGTGCGCGCACACACAAACACACACATGCACATACGCACACACACACACACGCACATGCGCACACACACGCACACATACACACACACACGTGCACACGCACACACACGCGTGCACACACACGCACACGTGCGCGCACACACACACGCACACACACACATAGACACACACGTGCACACACACACGTGCACGCACACACACAAACGTGCACAAACGCACACACACGCACACGTGCGCGCACACACACACGCACACACATACACACACGCGAGTGCGCACATACACACACACAAACAGACACAAGCATGCACACACACAAACACACACGCACATACGCACACACACTAACACACACACACACACACTAACACACACATACACACAGACAAACACGCACACACACACACACTCACGCACACACACACACACGTACACACACACAAACGCGCGCGCACACACACATACACACACGCGCGCGCACACACACACGCGCGCACACACACACAGACACAAGCATGCACACACACACACCCACACACACACACACCCACACACACACCAACACACACACGCACATACGGACACACACTAACACACACTCACACACACACACACTAACACACACATACACACAGACAAACACACACACTCACGCACACACACACACACACTCACGTACACACACACAAACACGCGCGTGCACACACACATACACACACGCGCGCACACACACACACACACACAGACACAAGCATGCACACACACACGCCCACACACCAACACACACAAACACGCACACGAACACACACACACACGCACACACAGACACACACATGCGCAGACACACACGCACACACACACATAGACACACACACTCGCACACACACACACACACATGTGCACACACGCGCACACACACATACACACACACACGCACACACACACACACACGTGCGCGCGCACACACACACACATACACAAGCATGCACACACACACACACGCACACACACACACACACGCACACACACACTAACACACATACACACAAACACGCACGGTGTCAAGTTGAAATCAGCTCATAATCAAACTCATACTTATGCTTATGCTAGTGTAGCTACAGATGTGAAGAAATTAAATAGTATCTGTATGTCTGTATTTGTGCCTGTGCGTGTGCATGTGTGTGTGCGTTGTCATCAGGCCCAGAAGAACGTACTGTTGGAGAAGCGTGTTCAGGTTCTCTAGCAACAGAATAGCACCAGACTGCGAGGATAGGCCTGCATCTCGCCAAGTCGAGGTCTCTACACCTATGCACTGTTTCACTCACACGTCAGCATGTGGGATGAGCAGGACTAAGACCTTTAAGGGATTTAAGCTTTAAGAGATAATCTGTTCAGAACATCCTAAAAAATTTTAGGAAAGTTCTTAAGGGCTATGGTAGTGTTATTCAAATGAGTTCATGAAAGTTTTTAAGGGTTACATTAGGGTTGATCAAAAGAGATCATTCCAAATGACCTCTATAAGGCTTCATATAATAAGCGCTTTTAGCCTCACAGATGTACTATATCTGTAGCCTTTAACAGCAGGCTAAGCTTCACACCACGTCTCTTCTGCCCTCAGGCGGTTGGCAGATGAGATGCCTAAACTTCAGGAGTACCTGGAGAAAGAGGACATTGAAAAGAAGCTTCTGAGCCAAACCAATGAGGAGCTGCTCTGTAAGTAAAATATAAATATCTGTAAAATATGTAAATAAAAGGAAGATGTGGTTGTATAGTGTAGTCGTTTGATTATAAATAATCTCATAATAATCTTATCTACTGTTGTGGAATTTTGAACAAACAGCAAGTCAGACGTGATTAAGAGAGTAATTTAATAAGAAAAAAGAATAAAATAAATGTTTGGCTCGCCTCAGGTAGGGAGCCCCGAGTATACAAAAGCGTGGCTAGTTATATTACTTCTGTGCTGTCTTTAACCAATCATCTTTTCTTAAACAGCTCTTCTTCCCTTCACCCCTTGCTGTGGCTATAAGCCAATCAGCTCTCGGCTTGGTTTTTGCCACAAACCAACCTAAACTGGCTCCAAACAGTGTGGGCTGTGTGTCAAGTTGACCTTGATGTTAACAGTTCCTGATACATGTTCAACTTAATCAGCAACAGGCGGATACAAATGTGCAAACAGCATTATTAATTTAAGAACAAAAGGATCCGTGTGATTTTATATGAATCACATAATACATAGTTTCGTAACATTTTCCATCACAGAAGGCAGGAGAGGGGGGTCATGGGAAATATTCTGGGTTGGCTCCTTGGAGATGAGTTCAAGGTGGGAGAGAGTGAAAATGAAAGAGCAAATACTCTGATCTAATCTGATCGCTTGTCTTAGTGCCGATTAGATGAGGCTGATCTGAAGCGTTATTACACGCAAAGTCTGAACTCTCTAAAATTGAGCGGATTTTGTCAAGTGACAGCAAAATGTAGCAGTACTGTATGAACAAGTAGTTAGTGCTACTTGCTAAGATTTAAAGGCATTGTAGGCTGATATTGTTGATGTTAATCTTTTCAATGTAGTCCTAAATTGATTACATTCTCAAACAAGCATCTCTGGTTGCAAAGCGCGACATGTAACGGCTCTCTGATCGCTAAACGTGACGTGTATCGGCTCTACGGTTGCTAAGCGCAGTATATGTTTTCAAAGTTGCCATACTGGAGAGTCTTGCCTGGGTTTAAGGTTAATAACAAATGGTCCTTTGCTCTTTCTTTCTTTCTTTCTTTCTTTCTTTCTTAACATTAACATCAATAATGGATGAACTATACAGTAATAACTGCTCAGTTTGTTCTGAATCCTCTTATTTAACGGGACCATGAGTAACTGGCCCCATGGCTGCTCGTTTCTCAGCCAGCGGTTTGTCATTACGTTATTAGATCATGCACTAGAGAGCTAGCAAAGGTCTAGAACAAACCCAGTTAATACACAAAAGGTCTCGAGTAAACGCCTTCACATCACTTAGAGTGTGGCCTCCTTACAGACTGTCTCGTAGGTGTAGTGATGGATGGAGAGAGAGTACCAAACTCCCTCTCATTGACTGTAAACTTGGAATGTATTTATGATGGCCAGTAACCTGAATTTCCAACACCCTAGACAATGCAGACTCAGTACGGTATGCTGCCTTCTCTATTCAATTGCCGTTAAGGGTTCTTTTTGATGGGGTGGGATTATAGAATTATGGTGTATTAACAGATTATTGCTTCTGTGTGCTTTGGATGACACGCCCAAATCCACCTGAATATGTCAAAGCCAATCCAGGTGGTGTTTATATGAGTAAGGTTTGAATGAGTATTCTTCATCACTGCCCACTGGTTCTCCGGCAGCTCCAAGCGCAGACATGACGAGCGTAAAGAAGTGGGCGCCTTCACCTCTCCGGGTCCTACACCTGTCCGCCAGGCTCTTCTCACACCCACGCGCTTCCAGTCGATGGGGGCGGCCTCCCACGACCCCCGCCCACAGCGCTTCTTGCGGACTTGCAATGCTGTGCACCTCCTGCGTCAGATGTGTCAGCTGTGGGTTCGGCGTGCCACTCTACGACGTGCACTATCATACCAACACCAATGGCTTACTCTGTGTCAGCTACAGCGTGCTGGTACCAGGGTTATCCGAGCCGTTCTGCGGTGCTGCCGAAGTTCTCCCCTGCCCCAACAACAACAACATGGAGGAGGAGGCCCACCACACCGCTGCCGAACAGGTCCTCAAGGCCATGGGTCATGCCTAGAGTTACTGCTGTTACTTCTCAGTTTGAATAAGCTTGGTTCATTTTGTTGCTTGAATTCTCATATTTACAGATGTTTTATGTTGTTTTTTTCTTAAGTTGTATATTGTTTTAATTATGCAGTAAGAGTTTCCAGTTTGTAAAGGCTTTTTGTGGTTTTTGCATGTAGATGAGTTCTACATGCAAAAAAAAAAATTGTGAGTTCACAATTTTGACTGTGTTCCACAGAAAGTTGTTGGATACATTTCTCCCTCTTTTCCCACAGATATTAAAAATGTTCTCACCTGTCAAAGCGTAATGCAGGTGTCCTAATGTGAGCTCAGGCAGGACAGAAACCTCCCATGGAGCAGAACAGCAAAAGCTCGTTTAACTTTCATTTTCAGTAGGTATACAGACCGTGAAAGTGGGGCTTCTGGCTTATTGGGTTTTAAGCAGGAAGTGTCAGAAAAGTTAGCACAGGGATAACTGACTTATGGCGGCCAAGCGTTCATAGTGATGTCGCTTTTTGATCCTTCGATGTCGGCTCTTCTCATCATTGTGAAGCAGAATTCACCAAGCGTTGGATTGTTCACTCACTAACAGGGAATGTGAGCTGGGTTTAGACTGTCATGAGACAGGTTAGTTTTACCCTACTGATGATGTGGTGTTGCAACAGTAATCCTGCTCAGTACGAGAGGAACCGCAGGTTCAGACATTTGGTGCATGTGGGATTATGACTGAACGCCTCCAAATCAGAATCCTCCCTTTACGTAACAATACCGCAGCACTTTGGTTGGTCTGAATTAGGCAGGGACTCCCCTCTGGGGGACCCCAGTGAGCAAAGACACGTGTGAATGGACCAGGGATTCAGCTGCAAACCATGTTTGTGGAGAACCTAGTGCTAATTGACCTTAAATGACCTGATTCTGGGCCAGGTTCTTGTGAGTGGCAGAGCAGTTACGTTGCTGCGATCCATTGAAAATTAGCCCTTGATCCAATCTAAAAGGTTTAGCCCGAGGAGGGGGGCTTAAGTGTGGTCCCTAAAGGGTCGGCTGGTGCGCTGCATTCCTGGAGGTCTGGAGCTCTGGAATGTAGAGTGGGACATGGTGAGGAGTGTGTCCAGGTGAGTATGTGGTGTGCTGGGCATGAGTGATGGAGCGTAGCGCCCTGGAGGTATGGATGTTTCATAAGGGCAAATGATGTGGAGTGTGCCCAGGTGAGGATGCACTTAGTCGAAGCTTTCTCTCTCCTCCTGCCGTATACTCCCCAACTCATTGCAGGGCCGACGCAGAGAATGTGGCTGCACGTTTGCTTGCAGCGTCCAGTATTAGTATATCCTATACACACAAACCCCATTCAACCGCCCAGCATGACTGTCAGAGGGGGTGTGTGACTGTCGATCTACAACAGGTGGTAGTAACACTGAAAGAACCTTTTTAAAGCCAGAATTTATAGAATTTATTTTTCCATTACATTCTATATTACATAAAGTCATTTACTTCAGATCTCAAGGCAGAGCTGTCTACTGTATGGCAAATAGTAAATTGTTAATACAGATTTTTTTTTTTTGTATTATTAATAGGTTAATAATATTAGTTTATTCGATCAAGTAGGCTAACGCTGGGTATTGTTAACACCATCAACTACAATGTGTTCATTTACTTACTTTTATTTACATTCTGAGTGTAAAATCTCATATTTACATAAACATTCACATAAAAGATTCACGATCTTTTCATCATGACTGGGCATACAGAGAAACCGCTTTCCCAACGCGTCAGTCCGGTGGGATCCCAGAGTTTAGAGTATGGACCCCTTCAGTGCACTGGTAGCCTTTACCAGAGCTGAGCTCAAGACCTGCACCACTGGGTTGAGCTCCGGTCCTGGTGACCTAGATGGGCAGGTGTGTTTGTGTAGACCCAGCAGTACTGATCTGCTCACGACATGATCACATCATCTCTCAGCGGTCTTAATATCTGTCCCGTCTGACTCACGGACCGGTACCCGGTAGTTTACCATTTTAAATCTGTTTATTATTAAATATGACTGTACAGTAAATGCCTAAAACATTTGTGCTCTAATAATGCTCTAATTGCACTGTGTGTGTGTGTGTGTGTATGGCATTACAACCTCAAAACTACATTACTCTGCCACACATTACAACCTCGCAACTACATTACATTACCTCACATTATTACCTCACAATTACATTACTCTGCCTCACATCACTACTTCACAATTACTTTATTCTGCCTCACATCAGGGTTATCCTGGAGGGTAGGGGCTATTAATCAGTAACACTCAGCTACACATTAATAATGTATTCTCATCACATGTCATTACTTCTAATCTGGCATTTTGTTAAGTGTCTACATCCATCTCTCAGGTGATCATGGAGCAAAGGGGGTTCCCCCCTGCTTGTAATGTGAAAATAAAGCTCCAAATGTTAGGACTCACAGACCTGAGCATTCTTTCTCTTAACATGTATGACCCTACAAATGACCTTAATTTACAAAGGATGTGATAGGTTAGAAACATGGTATTGTATTTGCAAAAAGATGTAATAGGTTAGAAACATTATTATTAAATACAACTCGTACAGTAAATACCTAAAACATTTAGGCTAATGCTCCAACTGCACTGCGTGTGTGTGTGTTCATACATTATGTGTACATTATGTGTACAAATATTGTATGTATTCAAAGACTGGGGAAATACCCATACACACATCATGTACACACTAGGTAGTAGATGAGCTCAACTGAACAGAAGGAGTGAGAGTGAGAGGAAAAAGAAGAGAGAGTCAGCTTCACAACTACATTACTCTGCCTCACATTACTACCTCACAACTACATTACTCTGCCTCACATTACTTCCTCACTACATTACTCTGCCTCACATTACTACCTCACAACTACATTACTCTGCCTCTCATTACTACCTCACAACTACATTACTCTGCCTCAGATTACTACCTCACAACTACATTACTCTGCCTCACATTACTACCTCACAATTACATTACTCTGCCTCTCACTACCTCACTACATTACCTTACATTACTACCTCACAATTACATTACTCTGACTCACATTACATCACAATTAAATTACTCTTCCTCACACTACTACCTCACAACTACATTACTCTGCCTCACATTACTACCTCACAACTACATTACCTCTCATCAGATAAATATTTAGAGCTAGAGATAAAAACCTGTTTATCATGTGTGTGTTCCATCAAATCCTTTCTGTGGTGACTGTGATGTTATGCTGTAATCGATGTTGTTGAAACTAACACAAGGATCTATTGCAACTTTGTCTCCTAACTGCTCTTTCCAGATCTCTCTCTCTTTCTCTCTCACACACACACACACACACACACACACAGCAATAACCCTCTGTAACCTGTTTACTAATACTAATCATTACCACTGAACTGTTAAGACTGATATATGACCAAACTACGTGGCTCAGCATGTAAACAGTACAGGTTATTCCAATTACTTTAATTACAGAACGTGCTTTGTGAAATATATGCTGAACTAATGAATAAGTCTCTAAACAGGCCTACGGTGTCTTAGTCCATTAAGCCCAACTTCCCTGCTACAGTCTTCACGTCATTTTGCCTAAGTGTGGCCTCCAGCCTACAGCGTGGGGCTGCACTCATTAGAATAGACTACGTGTGACAGCCACCAAGATCAGGCCGGTTACCGGGGTCTGAGCCACGGTCACGGGGACCCGGTTAGTCAGATGCGAGACACTGCTGTCGCATGTACAGTGCCATCACCCAAACGCATCGCACATCAACGTAAAAACGTCATACCTAAGCGACGTCTAGAGAGTTGCAGGTGAGACGTGGAGTTCTGGAGAAGGATGAAGTGTGCGTGTGTAACCGGTCCTGCGGGGTAAGAGCTGATGGATAGGATCAGGAAATAATCTCCTTCCGCCTCCGAGTGCCAGCGGTGGTTATTAAAAACGTAATCATGAGCAGCAGAGATAACTGTGAACGTCTTGCTTCCGGTATCATTTTTTGATGTTACCAAGGAAACAAGTGACCTGAAGTCCCCTACAGATTCCATATGATGACGTTAAGTGCTTCAGAAAACATCATAGATCATAAGTCCAACTTCCCCAAGACCGGATAATTTTACAGTGGCATATCTCACTCTGTTCAGGGTAAGTGAACTGAATAGTGGGACAGGTTCTAAGGGGTGATTTGTCCTCCTTCGGAGTGTCGGTCACAACGCAGGAGTGTTAGTGGTGATATTCAACGATGGATGTTCCAACACTAGCACATTCACCATGCACATTAATATACAGACTTATGGTTGTTCCTCACAGACAGAAGGTTCTGTATTTGAGGTGTATGACGTGAGAAGTATGTTATCAGAAGTATGAGAAGTATGGTCTGGAAGAGAGAACAACATATAGTCTAATAATAATTCCATCATTATTAATGCTAGGCATTCATATGCAGTCATATTCATGGAGAATCAACTATACAGTATGAACATACTGTAAGTACTTAGGTTGTCCAACACCACCCTCTAGGAGGGGGATGCAGTACTGCTCCTCTATTCTAACAGGAGAAGTTCCAGCTGGACACAAAGCTAAAGCTTCTGTGCTAAGACTAGCTAGCATCAACACATCGCCAGGGCGGGGCTAACCCTGTTGTAACCTGTCAGATGTTAGCCATTAGCCGTTAGCTGGGAGTGACGTGTCCTTTGCACAGGTGATGAGCGGGAGATTGAGGTCAGACTAGCCTAATATTAACACACACAGTTAACATAAAAATTCAATATTGATCGTATACAGCTATATATGATGTTTAGTCATGTCATGCTAAAGATGGTGTGAAACCTTGTGCAATTTGTGTACATACATGTGTAGGTGTGTGTGTGTATATATATATATATATATATATATGAGGCTGAAGTAGCAAGTGAAATCGCACGAAGTTTCACACAATGGTTAGCATGACTAACGACTAAACATTAAAAACATTAAAAAATGTACATATATACACCATATATATGTACATTTTTTATTTTTTTAATGTTTAGTCGTTAGTCATGCTAACCATTGTGTGAAACGTCGTGCAATTTCACTTGCTACTTAACCCTAATGGCTTCATTTATCGGCCCAAGAGAACTTTGGTGAACTGCACGTTAATGGGGAGCTTTCTGATAATAAAAGGCCACTGCATTAACTTTTAAAATGCAATCCTTCTTTTACAATAAACAAAATTCAAATATTTGCTCTGATCTGAGAAAGAACCCAGAGGAGACCATGTCCAGCCTGAGACACACAAGACATATCAGCCACAGGTAACTCACACACACACACTCACACTCACTCACTCACTAACTACTGGCTCTGTTTGAGGTCAGAGTGTAGAATGTCAGTCTTACTATACAGATCACACCGTCTCATAGTAATCATACTATACTAAAGGCATAATAAGTAATTAGCCAGCTCTCTGTCTCAGAGTGTGTCACCCAGATATTCTCTCTCACGCAAGCTTGACCCCTGCTGACGGCCTCGGCGACCTGGGTGTCTCCAAGATGGAGGAGGAGCTGGAGGGCATTACCATGGAGACTGCAGGGTACATACCTGCAGACAGATAAATACATAGATACATACTTACCGATTCATACCTGCAGATGGATAGAGAGATACATACATAACAATACATACCTATAGAGAGAGAGAGATAGATACATACCTACTGATACATACCTGCAGATCGATAAATACCTAGATACATATTTACTGATACATGCCTGCAGATGGATAGACAGATAAATACATAATTGTACATACCAATAGAGAGATAGATAGATAGATACATACCTACCGATACATACGTGCAGATCGATAAATACCTAGATACATATTTACCGATACATGCCTGCAGATGGATAGACAGATAAATACATAATTGTACATACCAATAGAGAGATAGATAGATAGATACATACCTACCGATACATACGTGCAGATCGATAAATACCTAGATACATATTTACCGATACATGCCTGCAGATGGATAGACAGATAAATACATAATTGTACATATCTATAGGCAGACAGATAGATACATACTTACAGATACATACCTGCAGATAGATAGACAGATACATACATAACTATACATACCAATAGAGAGAGAGAGATAGATGAATACCTACAGATAGATAAATACATAAATACATACTTACCGAAACATACCTGCAGTTGGATAGACAGATACATACATAACTATACATACCAATGGAGAGAGAGATAGATACATACCTACCGATACGTACCTGCGGATACATAAATACAGGCAGGAGAAGAGGAAAAAAGACAAGCAGAAAGGTGGCGAAACGAATAAGATCTTGCCATCAAAGGAGCAGAAGAGAGCCAGCAGTAAGCTGTCAGGGTGAGGAAATGCACGTGCACGCACACAAACACACACACACTCTCGGCCTTTAGCCAACCCAAGCATTAATTCTGTCCTGCGTCTGAACCCGAGGTCTGCTGTGGTCATGTGGAAGAAAGTGGGCAGGGAGCGCGAGTCCGACGGCGAAGGCCCCACCCTGCCCATGTGCTACGACGAGAAGCGACGCCTGAGCTTGGACATCAGCAAGCTTCCCGGAGACAAGCTGGGCCGAGTGGTGAGCATCATCACGGCCAGGGAGCCAATGCCCAAGGACATGGACCCTGAGGAGATCGAGATCGATTTCGAGGCACTCAAGCCCTCCACACTGCGAGCCCTGGAGAGCTTCGTCACAACCTGCCTCAAGAAGAAACCCAGAAAGCCTGAGCGTGAGTGGGCTCCCACGCCACCCAACACCTGTGCCCATCGGCTTATTTTTCATTCCTAATGTACGCGTGTTTCCCTTGATGCTCTAGAAAAAAAGACACCGAAGGTCTCAAAAGCGGAGAAGATGAAGGAGGCAGCCGAGCAGATCAACAAAATAGAGCCGAGCTCAGCCAATAAGACCACAGTGAAGGGTGAGTGTCGTCCTGAGTTTGTTTAGTAGTAGCTAAAAGTGGAAGGTCCAGTCAGCTCAGTCAGGGGTGACAGGTTTGGGCTGGAGCTGGATGCTGCAGCGGTGGGGGGCAGAGACGTCAGGCTTCAGCGTTTTGAACGACGCATTCCGATCCTCCTGTCGCCATGGCTCTCTCTCTCCCTCTCTCTCTCCCTCTCTCCCTCCCACTCTCTCCTTGCCGGTGCAGGTGAGGTCGTGGTGGCAGACACCAAGGATTTGGCGCACCCTTCCCGCCTCAGTGCCAGCAGCAGCAGTGGTAGCAGCTCCTCATCCAGCTCCGACCGCAGTAGTACTGACTCTAGCTCTTCTGATCGCAGTGACTCTGACTCAGGTTAGCTGATCTGCACTCTCTCTCGCTCCTTCTCCACCTTTCTGGTCTTTTTAAACTCACTCTCAGGGCAAAGCCCAACCCCCCCCTTCCCCCCACTCCCACACCCCTACTTCTGCTCACTGGCAGACTGAGAGGAAGACACACACAAAAAAACAGGAGACAAAAAGGTTTTCTTGCTTGGACACCCCATTATTCCCATTTGTTAGACCCACCATGTCACCTTAACACGCACTGGAACACCATATACTTGATATCCATTCGTTTCAGTTTGCGATATTGTTAAATGGGTTTATGGTTTGTTTGTTTTTTTTGTGGGTTTTTTTGGGCAGTGGGGGTGTTGTTTGGGGGGGGGTGTAGATTTTGTGCATGTTTCTTTCTAAATGAGTGAATTTGTTACAAAGCTCTCATTCTATCGCTCTCTATTTTTTCTGGTACTATTTATTAATTATTTCAAGTTCCATCTTGTTCACTTATTTATGTCTGCATTCTCTAAGTCAGTGCTGTAGGTTGAAATGAGGCCAGCTAGCACTCCCGAGGAAACACATAATGCCAGTGACTCATACAGAAGTGATGACAGTTGATCTTTCAAATATAAGATGCATTACACTCAAATCAGCTATGATTTCCTAACTAGTGGCCTACTGGCCCTACTGGAGTTGTGCTGGAATTGCACGTCATTGCATACAATCAGTTCACATAAGATTCCATTATATAATGCACTCACACACACACACACACACACACATATATATATATATAAAATTGGTTTAGATGAGCAATCACATAGTTCTTGTTATATAAATCGTGTTTAGCAAAAAACAACCCATTTATTTCTTAAGCAAAACAAACGGAGCTGTGCACAGCACTAACCCAGAGCCAGTGCGCAAACAAACACAAGGCGAAAGAAAGTCATTAGGCACAGGCTGACATAACTGGCCCACACATGGGGGCTGTGCATTCAGACAGGGACACTAACCCACAGAGCACTGGACAGTGTCCTTCAGAAACACTGAGCGGCTCCCTGATGCCCACATGGAGAGAGTTGTAGCTGGTCCTCTTTTGAAACTTACTGCATTCAGACATACCTGTGTGATTTCTCCTGTTGGATTTGGTTCAGATTGTGATTTCACCTGCTGTACATATGTGTGAGATTTTTGTAAAGTTAAACATGTAAAAAGAAAATAATTTTGTGGTAGATTGTATTGATTGTAAACTAGTTGGCATGGCCATAGTAGGACCAAAAGGATGTTTGTTGTAGGAGGCAGCCTTCTGTCCTGCTAAAATCCACTGCAGTTTTGTCTCTCTCTCTTTTTTTCTTTTCTTTTTTTTTTTTTTTTGTAGCTGTGTCCAATTTCTGCTTACCTAACCATGTATAAAGCTTACTCATTGATCTTGGTGTTTCAACACCCAGAGGTTGAAATAAAACATATTTTCCTAGACGACAGTTTCACATTTTAAGAATAGTGGTGTGTTTTGTCTTTCATTTTTTCCATCATGTGTTTCTTTCACTTGTACCCACTCTCATATGAGTACTCAGTGACCAAAATCATGCAGTCATGCTCATGTGATAAATACAAGGCCACAGTGATTATAAAACGCAGTTCCCATCTGTGGTCAGGCCTGTTTTTCTAAAACAACTTCTTTAAGTGTAAATATCTACTCGGGTGTTTTAAATGTTGTGTCAATAGTTAACTAGCTTTAGCTGTGTGTGTGTTTGTGTATGTGTGTGTGTGTGTGTGCGTGCGTGCACACATTCATTTAGAATACTTATTACCTGTACATTACATTTATGTATACTTAGTTTAGGGTCTTTTCAGCAGAGTTATAGTGGGAGTTGACTGCATCCAGTCTGGAGATCTACCATCCTGCAGAGTTGATTTCCAACCCTAATCCAACAGACCTGATCCAGCACACTCACTGGCGTCTGCTTGTTAGAGGGTTTCTTTTGCCTTTCGGGTACAGGGCCTTTCGGGTACAGCGTTATTACACGGAAAGTCTGAACTCTCTAAAATTGAGCGGATTTTGTCAAGTGACAGCAAAATGTAGCAGTACTGTATGAACAAGTAGTTAGTGCTACTTGCTAAGATTTCAAGGCATTCTAGGCTGATATTGTTGAGTCACAGGTAACTCACAGTCACGGGTAATTCACAAACACACACACACACACAGGAATGTCAGTCTTACTATACAGACCACAGCGTCTCATAGTAATCATACTATACTAAAGGCATAATAAGTAATTAGCCAGCTCTCTGTCTCAGAGTGTGTCACCCAGATATTCTTTCTCACGCAAGCTTGACCCCTGCTGACAGCCTCGGCGACCTGGGTGTCTCCAAGAAGGAGGAGGAGCTGGAGGGGATTACCATGGAGACTGCATGGTGTATGGATAAGAGTACGAGCACTGACAGCACCACCAGTGGGTGAGTGTGTGTATGTGAGCAGAGGAAGTTCATGACATTTGCAGAGAAGGAAAGAGAGGAAACACTTATTTTTTGATGACACTACTACATTCACATTTGCTCCATGACTGTGTAATGCTTATTGGCAGCCACTCTTCAGTAGGACTTGAAATACCCATAGGGTCAGTTTTGAATCCCAGTCTGTCTCTCTCTCTCGACTGCGCAGTTCTGGATTGGTTCTGCTCTAGAAGCATTTATGCACAGACCATCGCAGGTCTTCAATTCTCATAACTACACTGTTAAGTATTTTGCAAGGGAAATATTTGTGTGTTTGTATATGTGTATGTGTATATATGTGAGTTGTATGTGTGTCCAGAGTCATTAATCGTATGTCTGTGTGAACTGCTGACAGGGTCCTGGACAGGACCAAAACACAGCCGAGTGTGGCCTGCAACTCCAAACACAAACTGCTGTTGAAATCTGAACATACTAGAAGTTTCCGTAGTCTTCCCGACATACATCAACGTGCCCATTCATATCAGAGTCGGGCTCTGACTGCTTCTCGCCGTGATTCGACAGCTGAAATAGTCGAGGGTTTCTTTTGCCTTTCGGGTACAGGGCTTTGAAGGCAGGAGAGGGGGGTCATGGGAAATATTCTGGGTTGGCTCCTTGGAGATGAGTTCAGGGTGGGAGAGAGTGAAAATTAAAGAGCAAATACTCAGATGAATTAACTCCTACTTTCCTATTGGGGGGTGGTAGTAATGTTTGGACTCGGTGTGAATAATGCAACATTTAGTCATGTTGACACATGCACATGCACGTATACCCACAGATCTCATTTGCAAGGACATCGCACCATAGCGACACCACTCTGGTTTGTGATGTCATAATTAAACAGTGACATCACTACAGCGTGAATCTGATCGCTTGTCTTAGTGCCGATTAGACGAGGCTGATCTGAAGCGTTATTACACGCAAAGTCTGAACTCTCTAAAATTGAGCGGATTTTGTCAAGTGACAGCAAAATGTAGCAGTACTGTATGAACAAGTAGTGCTACTTGCTAAGAGTTCAAGGCATTGTAGGCTGATATTGATGATGTTAATCTTTTCAATGTAGTCCTAAATTGATTACATTCTCAAACAAGCATCTCTGGTTGCAAAGCGCGACATGTAATGGCTCTCTGATCGCTAAACGTGACGTGTATCGGCTCTACGGTTGCTAAGCGCGGTATGTATTGGCTCTCTGGTTTCTAAGTGCGACGTGTATCAGTTCTTTGGTTGCTAAGCATGATGTGTGTGATGCTGAAAAAGGGAATAAACCTGATGTAAGTTTTCCAGGACCAGCCTGTAGGTCCAGTCTCCTACCTTCCTCACCTCCGTATCTTTCTCAGAAGGTTCAGTGTCGTCACTGAATAGTTCACAGTAGTTACTGAATAATATGCCTTTAGATGAACAACTACATAACAAGGTTGGAGTTGGAGTTGAAGAGGCAGAAGGCTTCTGCTGCACCACTGATTAATCGCATGACCGGAGGTCCTTGTTCATGAGGGCTTGTCCACCCAGCCTGCCTGCCCTTTGGAACCGGAGTTAAATGAGAGACAGAGGGGTCTCCATGTCACGGCAAATGAATAACCCATTGTGGGCACACTGTTACTGACCAACCAGTGTACTGATGTCTGACCTGGCCACCAGGCAGGTGTCAGCACTCAGGAACGGGATGGGCCAATGTTTTCAAAGTTGCCATACTGGAGAGTCTTGCCTGGGTTTAAGGTTAATAACAAATAGGCAATGGTCCTTTGCTTTTTCTTTCTTTCTTTCTTTCTTTCTTTCTTTCTTTCTTTCTTTACCCTTCTTTTTTAGGGGATTTATGGTACATTTCCCACACTGCACTGCTTACCCTATGCCGAGGCCTGAAAGAAGGGGACCTTTAAGTTAAGAACAAAACATGCATCCACGTTTAAAAAGCTCTGTCTCTTTTTTCTACTTATAATTCCATCAGACCTAACACTGAGCAATTTGGTTTAAAGTTGTAAATCCAACAGAAATTATGGTGAGACTCAAATTGCCTGCCTGTCTTTTGCTTGCCAATGATCATGCAAATGGGGCATGGACCATTCGTAAGGGCTGGATTGTGCAATGTGCAATACAAACTCACACCTGATGAGTCACCAGAATCATCTCCATGGCCACTGAGGGGTCATGTTGTTGGTTGCTTACCATTGTAATGTACATATGATCAGTGTGTCGAGTGAGTGAGCCTACAGACAGGAGTGTGTTGCAGAACACTTGCAGAATATGCAGAGCTTGAAATATGCTTGAATATGCAGAGGCAGAAAATGACCTGCTTATCCTGGAATCGTGGCCGTGGTTATGACAGGTGTGTGTTCAGGGCTTCCTGACAGTAGTCACTTCCTGTCATTTTGATTGGAGCTGAACTGCATCAATAATCTTTAACAAATTCAAAATATTGGCAGGTGTAAGATATTGCAATAATAAGCAATAGATAAGAAGGTTAATTTGACTGATTAAGGGGAGTGTGACCCAGGCACTCAGCATGTGACCTACAACCTTCACCTGCCTGTCTTTAAGTGGGTTTCCCCTAAGGCTGTATTTTAAGGCCCTGTTTTGGGTCTACACTGAAGACCATCAGTCCATCCAACAGTCCATCATCTTAGCCATTCATCCACCCACCTCTGCCCTGAAGTCATTCCCCTTAGTCCTAGCTTAGCTAGGTCCTCTCTCCTTGTTTGATCAATCTCCATCTCTTTTTCTGTCTAGCTCTTTCTTTTTTCACATTGCACAAGAAACGTTTGTGCGCAATTAGACACACGCACGCACGCACAAACACTCACGCACACACACTCGTGCTCACGCGCACACACTCACACGCACACACACACATGCACATGCACACACATGCATACATGCACATGTGTACACACACACACACACACACACATATGCTGTACTGACTCTGTAGTCTAACTCAGAGCATTTTAAATGTAAAAAATGCCATTGAGATTAAGATGCAAAACCACATCTTTAATCTGAGAAATTAACATCAGTGGATGAACTATACAGTAATAACTGCTCAGTTTGTTCTGAATCCTCTTATTTAACGGGACCATGAGTAACTGGCCCCATGGCTGCTTGTTTCTCAGCCAGCTGTTTGTCATTACGTTATTAGATCCTGCACTAGAGAGCTAGCAAAGGTCTAGAACAAACCCATTTAATACACAAAAAGGTCTGGAGTAAACGCCTTCACATCACTTAGAGTCTGGCCTCCTTACAGACTGTCTTGTAGGTGTAGTGATGGATGGAGAGAGAGTACCAAACTCCCTCTCATTAACTGTAAACCTGGAATGTATTTATGATGGCCAGTAACCTGAATTTCCAACACCCTAGACAATGCAGACTCAGTACGGTATGATGCCTTCTCTATTCAGTTGCCATTATGTGTTCTTTTTGATCGGTTGGGATTATAGAATTATGGTGTATTAACAGATTATTGCTTCTGTGTGCTTTGGATGACATGCCCAAATCCACCTGAATATGCCAAAGCCAATCCAGGTGGTGTTTATATGAGTAAGGTTTATACGAGTAATCTTCATCACTGCCCACTGGTTCTCCGGCAGCTCCAAGTGCAGACATGACGAGCGTGAAGAAGTGGGCGCCTTCGCCTCTCCGGGTCCTACACCTGTCCGCCAGGTGCTTCCAGTCGGTGGGGGCGACCTCCCACGACCCCCGCCCACAGCGCTTCTCGCGGACGTGCAATGCTGTGCACCTCCTGCATTAGATGTGTCAGCTGTGTGGGTTCGGCGTGCCAATCTACGACGTGCACTATCACACCAACACCAATGGCTTACTCTGTGTCAACTACAGCGTGCTGGTACCAGGGTTATCAGAGTCGTTCTGCGGTGCTGCCGAAGTTCTCCCCTGCCCCAACAACAACAACATGGAGGAGGAGGCCCACCACACCGCTGCCGAACAGGTCCTCAAGGCCATGGGTCATGCCTAGAGTTACTGCTGTTACTTCTCAGTTTGAATAAGCTTGGTTCATTTTGTTGTTTGAATTCTCATATTTACCGATGTTTTATGTTTCATGTTGTTTTTTCTTAAGTTGTATAATGTTTTAATTATGCAGTAAGAGTTTCCAGTTTGTAAAGGCTTTTTGTGGTTTTTGCATGTAGATGAGTTCACAATTTTGACTGTGTTGCACATTAAAAAAGAAAGTTGTTGGCTACATTTCTCCCTCTTTTCCCACAGATATTAAAAATGTTCTCATTGACTGAGGGGGGGGGGGGGGGGGGGGCGGTACACCTGTCAAAGCGTAATGCAGGTGTCCTAATGTGAGCTCGGGCAGGACAGAAACCTCCCATGGAGCAGAACAGCAAAAGCTCGTTTGATTTTCATTTTCAGTAGGTATACAGACTCTGAAAGTGGGGCTTCTGGCTTTTTGGGTTTTAAGCAGGAAGTGTCAGAAAAGTTAGCACAGGGATAACTGACTTGTGGCGGCCAAGCGTTCATAGCGACGTCGCTTTTTGATCCTTCGATGTCGGCTCTTCCCATCATTGTGAAGCAGAATTCACCAAGCGTTGGCTTGTTCACTCACTAACAGGGAACGTGAGGTGGGTTTAGACCGTCATGAGACAGGTTAGTTTGACCCTACTAATGGTGTGGTGTTGCAGCAGTAATCCTGCTCAGTACGAGAGGAACCGCAGGTTCAGACATTTGGTGCATGTGGGATTATGACTGAACGCCTCCAAATCAGAATCCTCCCTTTACATAACAATACCGCAGCACTTTGGTTGGTCTGAATTAGGCAGGGACTCCCCTCTGGGGGACCCCAGTGAGCAAAGACACATGTGAACGGACCAGGGATTCAGCTGCAAAGCATGTTTGTGGAGAACCTGGTGCTAATTGACCTTAAATGCCCTGATTCTGGGCCAGGTTCTTGTGAGTGGCAGAGCAGCTACGTTGCTGCGATCCATTGAAAATTAGCCCTTGATCCAATCTAAGAGGTTTAGCCCGAGGAGGGGGGCTTAAGTGTGGTCCCTAAAGGGTCGGTTGGTGCGCTGCATTCCTGGAGGTCTGGAGCTCCGGAATGTAGAGTGGGACATGGTGAGGAGTGTGTCCAGGTGAGTATGTGCTGTGCTGGGCATGAGTGATGGAACGTAGCGCCCTGGAGGTATGGATGTTCCATAAGGGGAAATGATGTGGAGTGTGCCCAGGTGAGGATGCACTTAGTCGAAGCTTTCTCTCTCCTCCTGAAGTATACTCCCCAACTCATTGCAGGGCCGACGTAGAGCATGTGGCTGCACGTTTGCTTGCAGCGTCCAGTATTAGTATATCCTATGCACACAAACCCCATTCAACCGCCCAGCACGGCTGTCAGAGGGGGTGTGTGACTGTCGATCTACAACAGGTGGTAGTAACACTGAAAGAACTTTTTTAAAGCCAGAATTTACAGAATTTATTTTTCACATTACATTCTATATTACATAAGGTCATTTACTTCAGATCTCAAGGCAGAGCTGTATGGCAAATAGTAAATTGTTAATACAGATTTTTTTTTGTATTATTAATAGGTTAATAATATTAGTTTATTCGATCAAGTAGGCTAACGCTGGGTATTGTTAACACCATCAACTACAATGTGTTCATTTGCTTACCTTTATTTACATTCTGAGTGTAAAATCTCATATTTACGTAAACATTCACATAAAAGATTCACAATCTTTTCATCATGACTGGGCATACAGAGAAACCGCTTTCCCAACGCGTCAGTCCGGTGGGATCCCAGAGTTTAGAGCATGGACCCCTTCAGTGCACTGGTAGCCTTTACCAGAGATGAGCTCAAGACCTGCACCACTGGGTTGAGCTCCGGTCCCGGTGACCAGAACAATTTAATCAAATGTGTTGTGTTTTTTGTTCCTCTCCAAGATGTTTCAGACGCCGATATTCAGATTTGAGTCTGAGCAAGTTGAGAAACCCACTATGAGGGTTTCTGGGTGCTCTGGAGGAGCATTCAGAAGTTGTACACCTGCACCAAGCCTGAGACCCCTCTGGCCCTGACACAATTGCCCAGGAATGTGGGCATGTACCTAGACTATGAGGATGGGCAGCTGTCTTTCTATATCATGCTAACATATCTACATATTTATTGGAAAGCTCTGGGAGAAGAAGCTGTATCCCCTCTTTGCACTGCTGGACAGACACACTCATGACACTGTACTCATCAAAAGCTGCACCAGAGATGCACTGAGTCATATCCCGCTACACACCTCTCAGGCCAGCTTGTTTGCACATTTTGTCATAAAACTTAAGATGTCATTTGTTGCTGTTATATATAAAATTACCAAATTAAAAAATAAATAAATCAAAAAGTACTTGTGACTAGAGAAACACAGCCAATCACATAAACAAGATATAATGTCAGTAATGTTTGCGGCAGGTGTTTCAAATGTGCCCAGACTCATATTCAAAAATATCCATGTTTCAACAGTTTGAAGGTGGCCATGACACTAACAATCTGGTGGAAATTCTACAAGATATCAAACTCCACACTCACACAAACTAGTCATTCTCCCATTTGGAACAATCCAGACTTTACCATGAACAAAAATATTAAACGTTACCTCTTGGATAGAAAAAGGCATTACACACCTTAAACATATTTATCATAAGACTTCTTTCATGTCATGCCCACAACTAGCCCCAAAATATGGTATAGAAAGCCCCCAGTTCCTACAATACCATCAGCTAAGATCACCTATGTGTTCAAAAATCAATTCCGATATCTACATCCATATCAGAATTTATAAACAAATATTCTTAATACAAAAAACCTATTATCTAAGATATACAAAATAATAGTGAAATCAAATCTCACAGTTACTCTCCCATCGAGACAATGGGAGGAAGATTTATTACTAGCCCCCGATGCCACAGTTTGGATTAAAATGTGTAATAATAATTACCACATGACAGCAACACTAACCTTCAGTGCATTCAGTACAAAATAATACAGAGTACATTATACTACACATTGGATGTGTTAAAAATGTACAGTCTAAAAGTATCTCGGAAAATGTTCGAGATACTGCATGGCTTATATCTGTTGGAAGATTGCCGGTACGATGTAAAATTGCATAGCCGATGAAATGATAGAACATATTACTGCAGTGCACAAGGACTATTGAAATTTGGGAGAAAATGAAAGGTATTGGGTTTAAATGGGATCGTAACAGGAAAAGTATTATGTATGGAGTGTTTAATGAGAATTTGACTGAGAATGTGAAGGACCTTTGTTGGATGATTGTTTGTGTGCCAAATTTGAAGATTTGGAAAACACGATGGAAGATGATTATTGAGCAATGTATAATACCTGCAGAAATAGTTTTTAAACAGATTGTGTGTGAGTTAAAAAGGTTGAAGACGTTTGATATGAGAGGAAAAATTCCCTGGACTCTTTTGGACATATAAATGGATGTATACGTAATTTACAGATGTAAATTGTATTGTTAATTATTAATGTATAGAGTGAAGGTAGTCTGTGTCCTCTGGTAGATATTGTTTGTGAGGTTTTTGTGATGGAGTGTTTGTATTGAATTGAATTGAATTTTCTTAATAAAGTCAATTTAAAAATGGAGAAAGGCAGTCCTAGAAACATTATTTATTTACATGAGCTTTGAACGAGAGAGTGGGATCCATAACTCCAAGATCTTTAACCGTTAGATAAGATGTGATTGGGAGACCATTGAGGTTCATTGAGTAATTAGACAGTGGAGAGCTAGCAGACTCTGGGCCTAATAGAAACACCTCTGAATGTCTCCGAATGTTAGAAATTAATTAAAAATACTAATGTCAATGTATTTACGACACATGCATTTAGGACATGTAATTTTTTCAATTATGCTTGCTACAGAATTAACAGTCAAACGTTCAGTGACTTTGCATGCAGAGTTGTAACTCTGCTTATTACTAGAACTGTAGCTAGAATCAAAATCAACGCTAGTGTCGTTCCTAAAGCCATTAGACTCCTGAACTCTGGCTAACTCCAATTCCAATTCAGATTCCAAAATGGGCACTTTTATACATACTTATAGACAGTCACACACACACACACACACACACATACATACGTACGTACATACATACATACATACATATCTATACACACACTCACACATTGTTTTGCATCGGACTAGTGCTGAAGTCAAACGTCACACAAATAAACTATGCACTCCTGTTGCAGTCTTGCACATTATCCTACTTGCTGCTAGAGTACTGTACTAAACCAGCACTGTACTCTGAACTGTTCTGGCTGCTACCGGTGACTGCTATGTTCAGGGTAGCATATCACTGATTGCTATGCACAACTCGCTTTACATATGCCCAGTACTGTGTACTGTACTAAATTGCACTGTCTACTCATTTTGTATTTTGTATTTGTCCTGTCCTATATTTATTATTGTTTATTTAATGTTTATTTAATGACATTTTGCAGTATACTGGACTGTTTGCACTTGTGTAGCATGTTGTCTGTTACACTGTTGTTTTTATGTTGCACCATGGTCCTGGAGGAACATTGTCTTGTTTTTTTTTGTGTACTTGTATATAGCTGAAATGACAATAAAACCTCTTGAACTTGAACTTGGAAGTCCCTCCGGACAGGCCAAGCCCTACAGCCTGGAACTGGGCCGCAGGATCAAGCAGCGCCTGTGGGAAGCCCTCTTCTGTCCGACTCTGCGAGAGGAATTGAAGCCTGATGGACAGTTCGATGTGACTGAGACCTTCTCTACTCCAATTTTCAACAGCTTCGTGCTGCACTTTGAAGTGGACATGAGTGGAGAACCCATGCCTGAACAGCCTAAGAAGAAAAGCCGAAGACACTGGCTTTATTATTATTATTGTGATTGTTATTGTCATCCTTGTTTGTATTATTACTATTATTCTTCTTATTCTTATTATTATTGTGATTGTTTTTATTAACTTTTTATATTCTATATGTATAGTTTCTGTATTGTTTAAAATTTGTTTAAGCTTTCCTTAATTTTAAATTTAGTCAATCAGTCTGTCCCTTGTAAAATAATTGTGTAATAGTTCATGAGATGTCATTGTAATAACATTTTAAAATTATTTTGCATTATAATACTGTATATAACAATAACTTTAAATGTTTAAGGTGTGGCATCTTAAATAAATTGTTAGAACTGTACATCTTTTTTCCAACATTACAAAAAAAACGTTTTCTAACGTTTTCTAATGTTTCTAACGTTAGTGCCGAATGTTAGCTAATGCATTATGATGAGCCTATCCTTTTTGAGGTACTTACTGAGATCATTCTCATAGCAAGTTCATTACACCTTGTGTACTTGTTGTAGTGCAGTGAGCAGTTTCAATCTTAGTTACAATCTTAGTTATCAAAGACTCATTCCACCCAACCACGATACATCAGAGAGCTGTTTTGCATGTCAGAGCATCTTCACCTTGAGCCACAAAGTTAAATAGCTTTTAGGCCTGGTTCAGGCTTCAATTCTTACTTCACAGTATTCTCACTGCTGAGCTGAGTATAGAATTCATTTTCTGAAAATAAATGTTTTCCCTCAGAATAGGGAGACATATCTAAAGTTGTGGGGCACAGCAGAACCACTTCAAACTGGCAGTGTTTGAGTGCTGTCGTATGGCAGATTAGGTCTAGTGGAGCTCATTTGATGGTACAGATAAGAAATTTGGGTAACATTACTGAAGGGCACTGTTCAGAGTGCTAGATGACTCCAACATAAGCCCTTAATGACAATTGACATAAACATGCTTGAACATTTATAAATGCTTATGCCAATAAGCATCAGCTGACATTAAAAGCTGCTTTTGACATCTTTGATATCAAGTTAACATAACTAAATCAAGTGGCACATTTTTGGTAAGATTAGGAGATGTAATAACACTAGGTGGGGAGAAATTACATCACACATTATAACAACTGACTTTGCAGTTATGTGTTTTTTTGTTTTTTTTTAACTAAAATTAATTTTTAACAAAATGTTTAATTAATAAAATATTTTATTATTTAATCCTTTAATGAACCATCTTGTTCTTCAGGTTAGTGAAGACCTGCCAAAAATACTGCGGGTCATTGTTAATCTGCAGCATCTTGCCACTCATGCGGTTAGCAATGTCCAGGGATCGGGCCCAGAAGGCCCCTTTGTTTTCCTCCACCAGGAAAGCTTTGGCTGGGTAGCTGATCTCCTCACACATGTAGGAGCAAGACACATACAAGCATGTGAGCAGGACGGCCTGCAGCTCCTCCTTGGTGGCCACCTCAGCTGAAATGATGTCGCGGCACAGCATGTAGAGAAAGACCACGGTGCTTGGAATGAGGAAGCTTTGCTCCTGCCATTCTGTCAGTGTCACGTAGCGGTCCACAATGCGCAGCCACTGCACAGGCTCGTCAGCAATCAGGTCCTTCAGCAGGCAGCAACGCCGGCACAAGAACACACCCAGGCATGTGAGCAGCTCGTTGGTGGAGGACTGCATGAGCAGTCTAGGCATGCTTTCAGTGCTGGCCTGGCCCAGCCTTTCAGGCTTACTCGCAGTGGGGGACTGGGTTAAAGAAACAACACAAAAGACAGTTCACAACTGAAACCGGATTATGAGTGATGACAGTGGGCTCCATTTAAACTCAACCCCAAATTATCCCAGTGATTCCAGACTAGATCTTTTTGTTTGGTACAATCAAAAAGAATTGTGGTACAGCATTAAACAGATTTAGCCCCAGTATTTATAAATTGCTTCTTTGACACACTTACCCAAGATAAATAGATGGTGTCCTGATAATGGAGGAAGACCCATGGATGGTGTCATCTGAACTGACTGACAGGTAACTTTTTTCTCACCATTGTGAGCAGTCTACCGTGGTCTGCTTCAATCTCCTATGAAAATGAAAAAAAAGGAGTTAACCAGGATCTCACAAGTGCACAAAGCTATTCTTTTAAAACATAACATGAAAGTGCTAGCTAGCTGCAATGATAGTGTGTGTGTGTGTGTGTGTATGTGTGTGTGTGTGTGTGTTTGAGAGAGAGTGAGTAATATATCCACTTTACCCTAAGCTGATGCAGCTTTTTCATCAGCCCCTCCATTCTTTGAAAGATTCCATCCACATTTTTTATCATGCGCTGCCGTATGCTTGCTCGTGATTGGCAGGGCCTCGTTTCATGCCTCAGCATCTCCAGGTGTGAACGGCCTTTTGGTGACTGGCAAGGCATCTCCTGCCCTTCTTGCTGTGAGGACAATGATGTCACTTTCTGCTTCTGACTGGCAGCCTCTAAAGGATCCAAGGATCCAAGGATCAACAGTCTTAGTGTCCTGACTGGCAGAACACAAAGGGTGCAAAAAAGTTGGTAAATATCTGAGCCTGCTAAAATTCTATTTATAAAAACACCACCACCACCACCAGAAATATACTGTTTAACTATCATAGTGCAACAATGACTGTGTAACGGAGTGTAACAAATTCTTACCATCTTGAAGAGCAGCATGAGCCACTTTAGCTTGTCCTCCCACATAACCCTGCCCACCAGTATGCATGTAGGCTTCTGATTGGTCAGTTGCGATAGTAGGTGTGAGAACATTTTCATTATCACACTGTGAATCTCTCTCTATAGAACCAGACTCTTCTGTTAGGGAGCCATCTAGGGACCAAAGGCATCAGCCATAAGTACTACGGAGAGCAAATCCTATGACATTGTATACAAACAAAAACAGACATGGGCTTACCTAGACGACCGACCTGATTACCGTGCAACCGTAGAACCGCAGACCTAGAGGAGATGTCAGGAGTCCAATAATTGTAAGTGCATCTTTGAAATTCTGCCTTCTCTTAACAGCATTACAGCAGCATTAGAAAACTTTAAAAATCCTGAGTACTTACGGAGCTGTTGATCCTTGCTCGGTGGCTTCAATGCCTCCAGAGGCCGAGGAGATGGTCTTTTCTAACAGGTTCTTCCATCTGTGGAAACATCGCTAAAGACATCAGGTCCCAATTTCTACAACAGCACAATGTTGTTAAAATCATCTGAACATATGGGCAAAGTATTCAAAGAAATACTTGCCATATTTCTGAGCTGATTTTGCGGGAAATTCAAATGGTTATCAATTCATGCACAATATCTACTTCACTTAAGGCTTGGTTTCTATACTTCTGGATGCCTGGTTTGTAATTTAAACCATAAATGGCCTGACACCATAAATGTTATCACAATACAGACACAGCAGTGCTGACTGGTTGACCTTGATGACAAGATGGTGGGTCAGAGAGAGGAAAAAAAACAAACTCACGTGTTTTTCTCAGAGGAAATCCCAGCCACCAGCTCGTATATCTGTCTCTCTGATGTACTGATCACATACAAGGCCTTGTTATCTGATAGAGAATAGCAGGTTGTCAAACAATGTATTCAAACTAACCCACATGCAATTTCTAACTGGCTTCTTAATTTTTTAAAAATAAAATAAGACATAGTTATTCCAGACCCATTCATCTATTCTGGCTATTCATAGCTGTAAGAATAACTACAAATATACCTGTAGCCACAGATCTGACAAGAGATGAATCCAAGCGAACAACGGGGCAAAAGGTGGTTTTGAGGTGCATGTTCCCACCCCAAACCCCACCCAGTGAGCGCGCTGGACATCGCAAGATCAAACGGTCACCTGGACCCCTTTGGAGTAGCACCAACAGGTCTGAGAGAAGCAGAGCATGAATGTCTGGAACACACACACACACACACACACACACACAGAGTGAGAATGGACCTGTCAAGTAATCATTTGCAAGAGGAAAAACAAAAATGTATGCAAGCTTGCACACAGATCACTGAAAGCATCCATTCATATTAAAAGTCCTTGAAACATGTGCATACACACGTATGAACATACAGGCAGATGCAGGTGCACACACACACACACAGTTATTCAGACCATGTCATGTGTGAGGTAGCAGGGAACCGAATAACTCCAAGTCAGCATAGCACCATGCTCTCAATAGCTGCATTCCCCAGAGTGAACAGTGATTTGTTCAGCTGTGATGATCTCTTACCTATAGCTTTATCTTTACTAACTTTCCAAGTCAACGGTCCTTCGTGGATCATTTTCTTAGTGGTCAGGTCCAGATTCTACATAGAAAAAGAATATAGTTAATAATTCATACTCTGGATCAGGTGCTCCAAGACCAGAGAAGCTGTTTGGAAGGCAGATGGTGGATACATAGTATGGCCGTACCTTGAACTGAGCAGCGACAGGACTGGCCTGCCTCTCCAGAGGGGACAAGTCTAGCCTGCGCTGATAACGGCTGAGCAGTCGCCGGTGCTCCGTCTCCCTGACGACCTCATTGACAGCTCGTAGTATCCCACGGCAGCACGCCTGTGCCCTCAGCAATGGCTGCAGGTCTGGAGAACCAGCTGTTGTGGGGGCACATACTAGTGTTAATCCAGGAGAAAGGGTGTGTGTGCTTGCCTCCTTGGTAAGCTGGTATGTGTGTGTATACTGAAGTGTTTTCATGGTTCAATACATTGTATGTGAGTGTTTCTATACATGCCTTCTGTGTGTCTGATGATGTTATCCAGCAGCAAGGGGTATTTGGTGAGTCTCTGCATCTCAGACACTAGAAGGTCCTTTAATTGCAGTCGGCGGCAGTGAGGGCTGGCTTCACATTCCTAACACACACACACACACACACATGAATGAGCCAAGGACATCTAAGTCCAAATGTGGATTCTGTTGACTGCAACACCAATTTATACCTAAAACAGCATCACTAAAATTATGTGCGGCAATAAAAGTCAAATATAAAAGACTGGATAGTCTCCAATTCAAAATATGGGTCAACCAATTCACAACCCAGCCCACTAACAAATATGGCAGAAGCTCTAGTGTTTGTAGGTTTGTCCAAGGCTTTATACCTCTAAAAAGTGTTACCTGTATAAGGTGCGCGAAACGCGGGTCTTTGCGTTTATTTTTAATGAGCTCCAGTGCCTGACTCTGCTGACTGCACAGGTGAGACACCTGCTCCTGGAACTCCTCTCCTGCAGCGTCTTCAAACTAACACGCACACACACAAACACATGAGCTACTGACATATCAAGTAAAGCAACAAGTATATCCCACACTACACAGAACAACCCCTTCATTTTAGACAGCACCAAAAGATGATGTGAACTAGAAAGGGAGTAACACTAGCCAGCTCTCACTCTAGACACCATGATGTCTCCGATGCCTTGAACTATAGGAGAGTCCCTCAGCCTCTTCATGGACTCACACAGATTTGCTGAAACACAAATGCAACACCACAAAACAGAATCTGTTTAAGCGAGCCAGTGTATATGTGGTTTGTTAGAAAGTTGTGTCAGTGGGCAACAGCACTCTACTTGTGTCATGAAGGCACCACAGAAACAACATGTACAGCCTTCAGTCCATACCTGCTCACAGTAATGGCATGGTGCCGATAGCAGATATTGTTCTGTCCTTAAATTCCCAGTTTGGGTGGGTTTTACACTTCTTTAATCTTGATTATGATTTAGACACCAAGTAGGCTTCAGAAAGGTTTGAAAACACACTAAGACAAATGGAGCGGATTTGCACGCACACACACACGCTCGCACACAGAGAGACTGACCATGAAGACTGTAGACCTGGGGCAGGTTGGGGAAGATACAGGAAAGTTCTTCGATGGTCAAAAGGTTCCTCATCTTCTGGAAAAACACCTGATCGAGAACCCTGAGAGTCCGCAAGTGAGATGCTTCCGTTGTGAACAGCTCTGAGGAAGAGGATATAGCAAAGTCACTACAATTTTTTACAAACGTTACACAATTCAGAATTCCACATTTTCATGAGTCAGGATAGAATTATCATATGTGCATAATAAATAGAATACTGTATGTTCTAAAGATTTAGTAGCTATTTAGTTTAAGTTAGATCAGTAAATATTTTTTTTCATTTTACATGTTAACTGTGTACTGGGAGTTGTCTTTTATAGTCAGTTGCTGTGCACCACATTTGCTGTTTTACCATATATGACAGCCTGCCGTTGGATCTCCCGGGAGCCGAGAGAGGCAAGTGTGTGCGGCTCCACTGTCTCCTGCCAGTTCTGACAGTCGACCGTGTCCTCTTCCAAAGGAGGTGCATCAGACAACAACGCCAGTGGTGTATCCACACTCCTACAGGAAGGGAAGGAGGCATGGGGAAAGAGAGAAAGAGAGACAGAGCTTCAGCAGCAACTTACTAAGATAAATCAAGGTGATGGATATGGATGTTAAAGAACTGGACGGCAGGTGTGCATGTGTGCTCATTAGCATCAGACTAATGAGGTGTATATAGTTATAATTACATCTCAGTCATGCTCATGGATCTCTGCGTCCTGGTGCAAGGCGGTGACGTACCTGTCCAGAGTAGATGCTGGAGGCCGGACATTCATGGCTCAGGAACCTCAGCAGCTCTTCCAATAGTGTGTCTACTGAAATATGTTCAATGTTGGATGATCTCTTTAGTGTTTCAGTATCGGTTCATCAAGAACACCTTTTCTGAACGGGTTATCAGACACAACAATGGTCCTTAAAAAGTCCACATTACCTATTATGATGTAATAAACCGAGGTGTGAGAGCTGCAGTAGTGATCTAAGCCAGTTAGCTAGCTAGCTATGTTCTTGTCCAGACACTTTAATGCCTCATGGCTGGTGCAATGACACAATATTCAACATTTCCTTCTGATTCTACTTTTAATTCTGTGACATTAGCTAAGCAACTATAAAGCTACTCCAATGCCAGTGTCGTTAGACGTATCAAAACGTATCAAACATAGCTTTAGCTAGGCTAGCTACTCAGACCTTCTATGAAACAATCACAACTTAGTAAATTTGTAGTTGCTAATCACAGTAAAGTGGTTTTTCTTTTTGTTGTGTAAAAAGAGTTACCTTGTTACCTTGCTAGCTAACAGTTAGCTAGTAACAATGCCATCAAAAGTAGTTCTCCGCTGATACAATATAGCTAAGAGAAGTTTGGCTCGGAATGTGACTGATTGAAAAACAAAACTACATCACAAATAGCGTTATGCAATAATACCTAAAGTATATACATCAAATAGAAACTTCCGGTCCCCCTGCTGCGTGGAGAAAGCTGAAACGATACTTTGCAATTCATTAAAGTATGACGTGTGTGTGAGATGTTTTTGTTTTCTCATTTATTGTTAAGGGTCCCTGGGGTCCTGGAAATCCTCGACCTGTCTGCAATTCAAAAGGGGTAAAACCAGTTGTTGCATTTACTGAACATCTCATTTGCATTAATGCCAAAGGTAAGGCGTCAACCCAATTTAGTTTTGTCTGTGCACAGATTTTGGCCACTTTGTTTTTCACATTTAGATTCATCCTTTCCACCTTACCTTGAGACTGAGGATGATACACTGCCCCAAATGAATGTTTCAGACCCAGCATTTTCTCTAACTCCTGCAAATTGCGCGCTGTAAAATGAGTGCCATTATCTGATCTCACCTTTCTCGGAAACCCATGGTGAGGAATGTACTGGTTCACCAGGAACTTTACCACTGAAGCACTGTCTTCCCGTTTTGTTGGCCACGCTTCCGGCCACCCTGTGTAGTTGTCTACGCACATCAATACGTATGTGTACCCCTGTGCTGAGTCCACCATGTCTGTGTAGTCAATTACTATCTCTTCCCCTGGTGTTAATGACAACGGATACTTACCGGGTGCCACCTTAATTGTAGGTTTGGGATTGTACTGTTGACATACTCTACATGTCCCCTGCACTTTATGATAGCTACTCTTTCTGGTCCCTGCAAGGCCTTTGCCAGCTCCCTCATTTCTGCCTCATGTTTAATTGGTTTGTTTCCCGCTGTCCTAAACCCTGCTCTCATCCATTGTCTTAGCTCCACATGTGCTGCCCCTACCGTGTAAGCAGAGTCAGTATAAATATTCACTTCCTTGCCCTTTGCTAACTTCAAGGCCTCCACTACTGCCATTACCTCAGCTCGCTGTGCTGATTGCTAACCTTTCAGCCTTTCTGCTTTCATCGTCGAAAATTCATCTACTTCTCCCTGTTTCTGCCACCACTGCATACCCTGTTTTTATATTCCCGTCTGGTCCTCTAAATCCACACCCATCAGTGAACATGTTCCGTGCTCCTGGAATTGGTTCTCCTTCTAGGTCTGGTCTCACCTTCTCCTGCTTTTTGACTTCCTGTTCGCACTGATGAGGCTCTCCTCCTCCCAACATGTCTGCCATGTTGATTCCTTCATGTGTGTACGTGATGTGTGGTGCTTCCAAAATTTTGCTGATCCTCTGTTGCCTTAGTGCTGTCAAGGTGAAGGCTTGTGAGTTCACGTATGCTATTACACTTTGTGTGGTTAGTACCATGATTGGATATCCCATTACCAGATGCGCTGTATTGTTAGAAGTTAACAAGCCTATGCATTATCTAATACTGCGCACCCTTTTAATAATGCAATGTAATTACTCACCCACATTCTATACTTCATGCTATGTCATGTGCTTTTCATCACTAACCCCATCTCACAACGTTAAGAATATTCAATATTTATTTATTTGAGTATGCCCTTTTGGGCTGGCCAGCTAGGGGGCGTTGGCGCATATAGGGGTTAATTGGCATTACTGATTTGTTACAATTTTTTATTATTTTTTTTATCAACATAGAGTTCATTTGATGACTTTATTGGCAAGAGATCAGCCTGCTGTTTAAAAAGGAGCTGTCCAAGGTGTAAGGTATCACTCAGGGTTCAAAAATATGTAAAATGACTAAAATGCATTTATTTTCCAAATTCAAAGAGAAATTTTGCAATATTTCAAGGAACGGGTATTATTCCTCATCTTTGATTTAACACTAGAATCAATGCTAAACATGCTTGCAATGCACTGAATGTGTTTTATGAGAATGTTTCAGTTTTCAAAGACGATTCAACATCACGCCAGCGCATCATTGAAGGGTAAGGAATAGGCTTTATGCAAGTTCAGAGGACTGTCATAAAGAGTTTTATAGTGTTTTGAAATATATCCACTTGTGGGAACCACACACAGTAACTTTGTGCTAAAATTTTGACTATTCAAATAACATGATAGCCTTACCCTCACAAAGGTTTTTCCAGAACATGTGCATTGATAAGAATTGTTGATGATTTATGTCGTAGCCATGGCCGAGAGGACGATAGACTAGAAATCCACTGGGGTTTCCCCGTGCAGTTTGGCTAGTAGAGGTCAAGCCAGAATCCACACAGGAGCCCTACATTTGGAACTGGGCAGGTTGCATTGCAGACTGCCAGCCAGTGGTCTGCCCTGTACCTGCACCCTGGGCTGGCAGAGGCCCATAGTAGCTGCTTTTTTGTGGAGCATCACTGGCAGACTGTTGGCTTGTAGAGGCAATAGAAGAACCAGCACTGGAGCCCTGCATCTGCAACTGGCTAGTCTGCCCTCTCCATGTCTGCCATCCATTTGCAAACCGAAAAGGAACGGCCCCGCGAGAGCTGCCACGTTGTTCAGTATCCTTGACAGGCTGTCGGCTAGTAGAGGTTACACCAGAACTCCCACTGGCACTTTGACTAGCTAAGAGTCTGGATTTCAGCTGTGTGTAGCTTTGAGATTGAGGAGAAGGAACACGAGAAGGTTGGACCTTCTTTGAAGGATAGTATGTTGGGTGGCCTGAGGATGGAGCCCTGTAGTCTCCCTGATGGGTAGGAGCAGATTGAACAGACACAGTGTGCATTGTTGAACCAGTATACCGAGTTGGGAAGCCTTAAGCACTGGATATAGAGTCCAAGCTGCCAGCAGACCCCTGTTGCCAGACACCTTGTTGAAACGGACCACTAGAAGTCTGGGGGGTGCCAAAGACACGATTAGCACTCTGCCCCTGAAACTGAATTTCACCATTACCAGAAGAATCCTGCAGTTGAGCTTTGGTTACAAGTCCAGGGAATTGCTGGCCACCTTGGAACACAGACTGGTAATACCCAGCAGAGCCACTTGCAGTCTGTGCACTTGAATCCATTTGACTTCTGGAACCACTCCTTAAACATCCACCCGCAGTCTGACTGGGTTCCAGGCCTTGCTGAGGGAACACAGAGCTACTTTGCTTAGATGCAACACTGGAAGGAGAGCCCTCCATCTTGGTCAGATAAGGTAGGTAGCCAACTTCTTGGGGCTGAGCCACAGAAGCTGATGTTGCTACACCATATCAATGTGGTGCAGATTTGTTCCACACTTGAAGGGGATGAACAGAGCAGAGATTGCTTAAATTCCTGAATATAGACACAAAGCATCATCATTTGTGGTTTGATCTGAACAGTTTCTTACCACCAAGCCCCTCTGCATCCCTCAGCTGAAATATGACAAGGAGGAGTAACCAGAGCCTACAAGACAAAAAGGCATTTAAACATGAAAATCAACTCTCTCAAACACATACAAGGTAACGCCATAACATAAGCACAGGATATGACTACCTTCTGCTCCACCACATTGTACTGCTAGACAGGGGGAAACCCCAATACCCAGTTTCATACACCAACCCTTCCCCCTGGGAAAAGCACAGACAGACACAAGTTTCCAGTTTGTCTGCATTCCTTTTAAGCCTCTCATTAAAGTTAGCTGATAAGAATCACCTGTTCAAACTCTTTTCAGCCATTATCTAACCAATTAAAGGAACCTACGAGTGAGTACCAAGAGCTAGAAATGATATTGGGCTGATATTAAGCATAACAGTAATATTGCGGTAGTACCAGAGGCTGCATTAATTGTACAGGCCTTAATGTTCATTTCTGGTTTGTTTGTTTCCTTCTCACATGGGTGGAATTGAGTTTGGCTGTTTGTTTGTTGAGCATTTGAATCCATCAAATATCCATGTTTCACTTTATTTTTGTTTGGAAATATTTTGGAGCCATTGTTATTCCTTTCATACATCTAGTCTTGATGAAGGTTAGATGTAGGCTGGAGTTGTGAGGAATACAAAATTATCTTTCAGACACAGAATTATGATCAAAATTATAACAACATGAAGGTTGTTTCTCAAAATGTCCTAACATCCTTTTCAGATAAAATGTTATTTTTCCTTTCCATGAAAATGTATTACATTGATCTTATTAATGTCAGATGGACATGCTTAAACAGAGACACTGCATGGACGTGTCTCTTCACTTTAAACAGAGATAAACATGTAGAAGTGTTCTGTATATTTTACGGGACCTGATAGAGATCTGGTGGGGGAGGGATGTACTGTACAGTTCTGGGTTTGTGGTGGTCCATGCAGAATCCAACAACGCTCACCATCATATCCAACTAACAATGTTTTGATATTTAGTTATATATATTAGAAATCCCACATGAAGTCTAATGCGTCAGTCATTGTAGTGATGCATGTGAACATGTAGAGTAGCAGCAGTTTTAATGTATTGTATGCTCATATAATATCCTGTGTAGCTGTACCTGTTTATGATAAATGGCTTTATTGGTGTTACTTTTGAAAAGTGAAAGATTCTCATTAGTCAGCTTTCATTCACAGCAAGGCATGCACAAGAGGAAGAGTGGCAATAACATATTTTCAGAAAAAAAAAAAAAAATTCACCGTGAGAAAATGAATACTACTCAGATACAAGTGTAGAAGAGAGTCCTCAGTCTTTCCTGACAACTACCAATCAGATAAATCACCAATAATTAATTCCTCATTGTTTACTGCTGTTTTTCATGGTCATGCTTTCATTCAAAGGAGAGTGTATGAGGATACCGGTAGGTGAAGGAGCGAGATAGAGCCCATAATACCATTACACTCGTCTCATCCTGCTGTACACACTCATATAGGCTTCATAGATGCAGAGAGGCTGTCACTTGTTGACTAAAATATATTTTTCCTGTCCAATCTGGTTCATTGAGAGTAAAAAGGAGTATGAAGCTACTAAACAGGACAGAGACAACTGACAATTTAAGAGATGGCTTAGATGATAATGGACTTTAAAAAATTAATAAAATCTCCACACATCATTAAGAATAGTAAAGTACTCCCCAGCATTTGGAGGTGTGGTCATTCAAACAAATACATAACTAAAAAGAAACGAGAGAAGCACCAGAGGAGGGGAAGACGGTTGGAGAGCAGAGACAACTGGGAAGGATATTAGCAGACAGAATGAGAAGAGAGGGGGCTGGAGAGAAGTGGAGAGGTTAAAGTGAGAAGAGGTCCTTGATGCACACCCAAATGTACTTGTACATCACTTCCTAAACCTTGGTCACAATATCTGGACTCGTCTTCATACAAATGCATAGATTTCTGAGCATTAGTATACTTTGCCCCTCAATTCTCTTATGAGGGAGTGAATTCCCTGTGACCTGTTCAGTTTATGATTATGGCCTTGCTCTGCATGGCAAGTTTTAAAATTATGCTGAGTGGCAATACAGCATCAGATGAGGGAACACTGGTGAAGAGTGAAGAGTAGAGAAAGAAAAGAGACAAGGCATTTGTACACTGCACAAGAGAATTTCATTTCAATACAACTAAATAACCGAGTAATTACAGAACAGTCACCCAGTAGCATTAGATCTGATTTACACTTCAGGTAAAGGGACAGATTCTCATGGTACAATGCAGTACAACGTGGCCAACATTAGTGCAGGCAGCAGGTCACGTGGTCTACAGTTTGTTACATGGAGACGTGTATTCTGTAATGGCCACATCACCTACAGGAGAGAATAAAGGAAAACAGGTTCTTATTCATACTACACAGGAGGACATTATAGCACATTTAGTGTAATTATAATTCAGTTCATATGATCTTGTTCCTTAATTACATATTGAAGAGTGAAGTGAAATAAGGTTGGTCATTTCTACTTCCAAAAATGACTCATGTAACATCTGTCCCAACCCTCATCTTCCATTATGGAATCTGAGGATAATGGGACTGGTTCTTACTGGGCTGGTAGTAGTCGTAGATCTTCAGCTGGCTTCAGGTTCTGCACCACTATATCCTGCTGGATAACCAGAGTGTAGGTCTTGGTCTCTCCCTTCTTCAGCTCGGGGAAGGGAGACAGCTGTATCACCATACAAAATCACATAGACCATTGTTAATGTTTGTCCCAACATACAACACACTGTTCATCTTGCAAGCAAGTTGATCTGAAACTGTTGAACTAGTGAAAGCCTGTTCTTACCCCGTTCAAGTACATGACGACGTTTCTCTCCATTTGATCCACATGCTTTACAGTGGCATTCTCCTGTAGACAGATTATTTATAAGCAGACCAGCTAATGCATGATGGGTATTTTCAGTGAGGTCAAAGTTACCGCTATAGAGCCAGATACTGGTATCAGTGACCCCTCAACCAGACTGAACCCAGACAGCAGCTTGACCTCAATGACCACCATGTCCGTCTCAGTCCTGTTATCATTATACCCGAAAGACAAATTAAAGCAAAGTCAAAGGGTTACATGGGCAAAGCCATTCTTTCCTCTTGTTCTCTAGTAGAGCTCAGCTGACAGTCACAGTGACCCCCACAGACAGGTTTGGGGCACTGCAGTTTGATGTTGTGTTGATTGAGATACTGAAGGAGGAGAAGTCATTGGGAGGAGGGATGTTGTAGTGCTGGGTGAACTGGAAGAGAAATATTAGTAGCATACAGGATCCCTAGAGTCATTTACACACCCAAGAAACTATTCAAAATGGTCTTCAAGCATATCCACACCAAGGTGCCCCATGATCAGCACAGGAAGTGGCACCAGACTAACCTGCACAAACACAAAGCCTTGGCCTGATGCCCTGACATTGTAAACCCCAGTCACTTCCTGCAGCTGGATCTGCTGGTACAGTAGTCTGTTGTTCCGGTACACCATGAACTGGGTCTTCAAGCCGTGCGGCGACGTCACAGTCACCGCCATGGTGTCTGTTGTACTGTAGGTTGCAGTGTTATATTTTGCCAGAGCCTGAAGAGCCACTACAGTGTCCTGGGCAGAGAAAAGGATTAAAAACAGAGATACAATATTGAGGGGGTTTTAAGAACAGGAGCTGACCCTGCTCCTATACTGACCAAATTGGTACTTATTGTAGGGTATTGTTTTACACTGGTGTTGTCTAACAAACAATAAGGACTAGAGCTTAAGATAGACATTTTGTATTTTGTACTTCTAGGCATCAGCATTGACCCCTGTACATTATTTCATTAGTATCTTGGTCCAACCTACTGTACTGGCTAGGATGTATTCTATGAGGAAATGAAAGCACATTTACCTGACACTTTTATCCAAAGCAACTTACAATTATGACTGAGTACAACTTGAGCAATTGAGAATTAAGGGCCTTGCTCAGGGGCCCAACAGTGGCAGGGTTTGAACCCAGACTCTAACAAATATCAAGTACCTTAACCAGTGAGCTACCACTGCCATGAGCGCATTTGTAAGTTGCTCTGGATAAGAGCGTCTGGATGGAAAGAGAAGGAAGGGAGAGAGAGAAGGATAGAAAGTGATGGTCCGAGAGGTGGAGGGGGGTGACTGATGTCCGATGTTGTGGTGGTACGGGTGAAGATCAGGTCCAGAACATTGGCCGCTTTGTGAGTCCGAGGAGAGTGGTTGAGAGTGAGGTCAAATGCTGTCAACAGTGCAAGGATGCAGGAGGAATGTAGCTTGTCTGATGGATACACACACACACACACAAACACACCAAACGAACACAGGACACAACACTTGAAAAAATCTGCTTTTTTCTCTTATGCTTAGTGTTTTTCAGTAATACTCACATGAATGCTTTATTGTCCAAGACAGGAGACATTATGCACTGTCTGCATTGAAATACCTTTAAATATAATTTATTTGAATATCAGTTGTCCTTCAGTCTGGCAATGGTCATTTTCATGTGTCTTACTTGTCCATTTTATGCTTATTCATATCCCCCAAAAGTCTGTTTAGACAAGCGGTAACTTTAAGCTCTTTCGTGGTGCTCTGTGGTATCTTTACGCACCCCATGTCTTGTCTTAAACTGGTTGTTTTTCCAGAGCCAATAGTTTGATGCTTTATCATGGACGTTGAGCCAAAGCCATCATTTAGGCCCAGCCGACAATTAACTGTCCAAAATGGTATCTGGAAAGAGAGTCTAGCTAACTGGAAGATGTCCACTCTCTTGAAGAAAAATCATGGACAACAAGAAGATGGAAACAGACGGTGGAAAAGAAATCATATATATACAGCAAATGTGGTGCACAGCAACTGACTATAAAAGACAACTCCCAGTACACAGTTAACATGTAAAGTGAAAAAAAATTATTTACTGATCTAACTTAAACTAAATAGCTACTAAATCTTTTGAACCTACAGTATTCTATTTATTATGCACATATGGTAATTCTATCCTGACTCATGAAAATGTGGAATTCTGAATTGTGTAACGTTTGTAAGAAATTGTAGTGACTTTGCTATATCCTCTTCCTCAGAGCTGTTCACAACGGAAGCATCTCACCTGCGGACTCTCAGGGTTCTCGATCAGGTGTTCTTCCAGAAGATGAGGAAGCTTTTGACCGTCGAAGAACTTTCCTGTATCTTCCCCAACCTGCCCCAGTTCTACAGTCTTCATGGTCTGTCTCTCTGCGCGTGTGTGCGTGCGTCCAAATGTGCTCCATTTGTCTTAGTGTGTTATCAAACCTACATTTCTGAAGCCTACTTGGTGTCTAAATCATAATCAAGATTAAAGAAGTGTAAAACCCACCCAAACTGAAAATTTAATGACAAAACAATATCAGCTATCGGCACCATGCCATTACTGTGAGCAGGTATGGACTGGAGGCTGTACATGTTGTTTCTGCGGTGGCCTTCATGACACAAGTAGAGTTCTGTTGCCCACTGACACAACTTTCTAACAAACCACATATACACTGGTTCGCTGAAACAGATTCTGTTTTGTGGTGTTGCATTTGTGTTTCAGCGAATCTGTGTGAGTCCATGAAGAGGCTGAGGGACTCTCCTATAGTTCAAGGCATCGGAGACATCATAGTGTCTAGAGTGAGAGCTGGCTAGTGTTACTCCCTTTCTAGTTCACATCATCTTTTGGTGCTGTCTAAAATGAAGGGGTTGTTCTGTGTAGTGTGGGATATACTTGTTGCTTTACTTGATATGTCAGTAGCTCATGTGTTTGTGTGTGTGCGTGTTAGTTTGAAGACGCTGCAGGAGAGGAGTTCCAGGAGCAGGTGTCTCACCTGTGCAGTCAGCAGAGTCAGGCACTGGAGCTCATTAAAAATAAACGCAAAGACCCGCGTTTCGCGCACCTTATACAGGTAACACTTTTTAGAGGTATAAAGCCTTTGGACAAACCTACAAACACTAGAGCTTCTGCCATATTTGTTAGTGGGCTGGGTTGTGAATTGGTTGACCCATATTTTGAATTGGAGACTATCCAGTCTTTTAGATTTGACTTTTATTGCAGCACATAACTTCTAGTGATGCTGTTTTAGGTATAAATTGGTGTTGCAGTCAACAGAATCCACATTTGGACTTAGATGTCCTTGGCTCATTCGTGTGTGTGTGTGTGTGTTAGGAATGTGAAGCCAGCCCTCACTGCCGCCGACTACAATTAAAGGACCTTCTAGTGTCTGAGATGCAGAGACTCACCAAATACCCTTTGCTGCTGGATAACATCATCAGACACACAGAAGGCATGTATAGAAACACTCACATACAATGTATTGAACCATGAAAACACTTCAGTATACACACACATACCAGCTTACCAAGGAGGCAAGCACACACACCCTTTCTCCTGGATTAACACTAGTATGTGCCCCCACAACAGCTGGTTCTCCAGACCTGCAGCCATTGCTGAGGGCACAGGCGTGCTGCCGTGGGATACTACGAGCTGTCAATGAGGTCGTCAGGGAGACGGAGCACCGGCGACTGCTCAGCCGTTATCAGCGCAGGCTAGACTTGTCCCCTCTGGAGGGGCAGGCCAGTCCTGTCGCTGCTCAGTTCAAGGTACGGCCTTACTATGTATCCACCATCTGCCTTCCAAACAGCTTCTCTGGTCTTGGAGCACCTGATCCAGAGTATGAATTATTAACTATATTCTTTTTCTATGTAGAATCTGGACCTGACCACTAAGAAACTGATCCACGAAGGACCGTTGACTTGGAAAGTTAGTAAAGATAAAGCTATAGGTAAGAGATCATCACAGCTGAACAAATCACTGTTAACTCTGGGGAATGCAGCTATTGAGAGCCTGGTGCTATGCTGACTTGGAGTTATTTGGTTCCCTGCTACCTCACACATGACATGGTCTGAATAACTGTGTGTGTGTGTGTGTGTGTGTGTGTGTGTACACCTGCATCTGCCTGTATGTTCATACGTGTGTATACACATGTTTCAAGGACTTTTAATGTGAATGGATGCTTTCAATGATCTGTGTGCAAGCTTGCATACATTTTTGTTTTTCCTCTTGCAAATGATTACTTGACAGGTCCATTCTCACTCTGTGTGTGTGTGTGTGTGTGTGTGTGTGTGTGTGTGTTCCAGACATTCATGCTCTGCTTCTCTCAGACATGTTGGTGCTACTCCAAAGGGGTTCAGGTGACCGTTTGATCTTGCGATGTCCAGCGCGCTCACTGGGTGGGGTTTGGGGTAGGAACACGGACCTCAAAACCCCCTTTTGCCCCGTTGTTCGCTTGGATTCATCTCTTGTCAGATCTGTGGCTACAGGTATATTTGTATTTATTCTTACAGCTATGAATAGCCAGAATAGATGAATGGGTCTGGAATAACTATGTCTTTATTTTATTTTTAAAAAATTAAGAAGCCAGTTAGAAATTGCATGTGGGTTAGTTTGAATACATTGTTTGACAACCTGCTCTTCTCTATCAGATAACAAGGCCTTGTATGTGATCAGTACATCAGAGAGACAGATATACGAGCTGGTGGCTGGGACTTCCTCTGAGAAAAACACGTGAGTTTGTTTTTTTGTCTCTCTCTGACCCACCATCTTCTCATCAAGGTCAACCAGTCAGCACTGCTGTGTCTGTTTTGTGATAACATTTATGGTGTCAGGCCATTTATGTTCAGATGATTTTAACAACATTGTGCTGTTGTAGAAATTGGGACCTGATGGCTTTAGCGATGTTTCCACAGATGGAAGAACCTGTTAGAAAAGACCATCTCCTCGGCCTCTGGAGGCAGTGAAGCCACCAAGCAAAGATCAACAGCTATCCCAACTGACCAATCAGAAGCCTACATGCATACTGGTGGGCAGGGTTATGTGGGAGGACGAGCTAAAATGGCTGATGCTGCTCTTCAAGATGGTAAGAATTTGTTACACTCCGTTACACAGTCATTGTTGCACTATGATAGTTAAACAGTATATTTCTGGTGGTGGTGGTGGTGTTTTTATAAATAGAATTTTAGCAGGCTCAGATATTTACCAACTTTTTTGTACCCTTTGTGTTCTGCCAGTCAGGACACTAAGACTGTTGATCCTTGGATCCTTGGATCCTTTAGAGGCTGCCAGTCAGAAGCAGAAAGTGACATCATTGTCCTCACAGCAAGAAGGGCAGGAGATGCCTTGCCAGTCACCAAAAGGCCGTTCACACCTGGAGATGCTGAGGCATGAAACGAGGCATGAAACGAGGCCCTGCCAATCACGAGCAAGCATACGGCAGCGCATGATAAAAAATGTGGATGGAATCTTTCAATCAATGAAGGGGCTGATGAAAAACCTGCATCAGCTTAGGGTAAAGTGGATATATTACTCACGCTCTCTCAAACACACACACACACACACACACACACACTATCATTGCAGCTAGCTAGCACTTTCATGTTATGTTTTAAAAGAATGGCTTTGTGCACTTGTGAGATCCTGGTTAACTCCTTGTTTTCATTTTCATAGGAGATTGAAGCAGACCACTGTAGACTGCTCACAATGGTGAGAAAAAAGTCACCTGTCAGTCAGTTCAGATGACACCATCCATGGGTCTTCCTCCATTATCAGGACACCATCTATTTATCTTGGGTCGAGCGATGGTAAGTGTGTCAAAGAAGCCATTTATAAATACTGGGGCTAAACCTGTTTAATGCTGTACCACAATTCTTTTTGATTGTACCAAACAAAAAGATCTAGTCTGGAATCACTAGAATAATATGGGGTTGAGTTTAAATGGAGCACACAGTTGAATATTAAAACATCACCGCAGATCTTGGGTCTTGCTATTGCCAGACTGAAAACTGGCCTTCAAACCTGTAGCAATTCCCAATTTTAACTTTAAGAATTTTATGTATTTATTTGAATAATGTTTAGTATTGATTTTGGAGTTGATGTAATTATGTTGCTTATGGTGTACTACCCCTGCAGACTGTGGCAATTGTATGGTCATCTTTCCAACCTGTTTAGGTAACGAAGAAGGGCCAACAGAACCAGTTCAGCCCAAGATCCATTCTACAGGATTTTGATTTATTACACGAGACATTGTAAAGAGTTTTACTTACACATTTGAAACATGAACACACACATACTAAGGGTGTGGCATTCCTGCCATTTCATACATCCTGTGTAGCTCTTTACTAGAATCCCAGCATGCCTTTCTCCTGGGAGAAACCTGCAAATATTGTATTGTCTGCAACTGAGAAGAGAGACAGGACAGACGAACCTTCAGCTCATGCACCGAGTTGGAATAAAAAGCATTCAAATGAAAGTCCAGATATGTGAGGTGTTTTTTTTTTATTAGGTAAAGCTAAAGTTGGAACAAGGGAACTGAGGTGACAGTTTAAAAAAAAAAAGAGTCAATGAAGATGAAGAAATGGAACTAAAATGAGACTGAAAATGTATGGCTGAGGAAATGAATCTGCCCATTAAAGGGACCCCCCCCAAGCACTTTACCCAATACATGTATGTTAATACTCACTCACGTCATCAGTGACAAACTGGCAACCTAACAGGTGCCATTTTGCTCGAGGACCCATAATCAGCCCATGTCAACTTGACCCAAGATTGTGGCTCTCTTCGCCTTATGGAATGTGTGGATGGGTGACTTAAACAAATTCAGGTTCTTTTTCACTGGGACCCCTGCAAGACACATGGGCTCCAAGAGAGTATTTTGCATTAATATCATCATATGTCTATGTTGTATCCTTTATTTTATAAATTAACACTATGCGAGAGCAAAGAATAAAGAGTGTGGAAGGAGTTTATTTTATTTCTTTAAGCATTCTACAGATTAGAAAATAAAGGTTTGGCCTCTCTTTACGCACAATGGATATGGCAGGGCGTACTGGGATTGCCATTGTGTTGTGGCAAGACATCATCTTCACTGCTCATTACTGTATACTTATTTGTGCAGCCCTGTTCTGGACTGACTCCTGTCAACATTGCAGGGAACAAAAAGGAACATATTTGTTGTCTGATATCATGTCATTACCTATGAAGGGGCACCTTCTGTGTAGTGTAAATACTGTGAAGCTCGTCCCTCACCTCTTGAAATGGCTCAGTGATGCCAGGGTTGGTTTTTGACACATATGAAAGGATTTATACTTTGATCTGTTAAGATGTTGGTAGAAGTGGTTCCTTTACACTGACTCCAGTTTGGCCTTTGTTGTATAATGGCTAATGTTATGGTTCAAAAAAGAATGAAATTGTCCAAGATCAGTGTTAAGGACCAGGTTCTACCTTAATCTAGCTGCATCTGGATGCTAATAGCCTAATGCTAGATTATGCCATCACATTTCCCTTTTATAAACTAACCTGTGAAAGGGAGAAGGAAGAATGGCCCTCTATCCTGTGTGGCTTTCCCACTCCCATGTGTTGGGACTGTTTTGAGGGTCGTTGGTGTAATTGGATTTTGGGGTGAATGTGGACCGGGCTTTGACAATTGACAAAATGTATAGAGCGGCTGGTCCATTTTTGGCTTTGTATGCAAGCATCAAGATTTCAAATCTGATGTGGTCAGTTACTTCATACTGCCAATGAAGTGAGCGCAGCAGTGGAGTGACATATGAATTTAGGAAGATTGAAGACCAGTGATGCAGCTGCATTATGGACAAGTTGTAGAGGGCTGATGGCTCTTAGAGGAAGACCAGCAAGTAGCGAGTTGCAGTAGTTTAGCTTTGAGATTACAAAAGACTGCACAATTACCTGGGCAGCTTCCTGTGAAAGAAAGGGCCGAATCCTTCGTATGCTACAAAGGAGAAATCTGCAAGACCAGGTCAGATTTGAAATATGAGTAGAGAATGACAACTGGTTGTCCAAAGTTATGCCCAGGCTACGAGCAGCTTCAGATAGTGATACCAGGGAGTTCTCGATGTACATAAGCTCGGCTTTACTGGGGTTGAGCCTCAAGTGGTGGCTGTCATCCATGACACAATGTCAGTCAAGCATGCTGAGATAAGTCTGGAGACCTGCGTATCGGAGGGTGGGAAAGAAAGAAATAATTGGGTGTCATCAGCATAGCAGTGGTAGGAAAAGCCATGAGAAGATATTACATCACCAAGAGAACAGGTATACAAAGAGAAGAGGGCCTAATACTGAGCCCTGGGGGACACCAGAGGAGAGTCTACATGGATTGGAAGTGGATCCTTTCCATGTTACCTGATAGGACTGAAAAAACTGGAATCAGATTGTGAGCTAAGAAAGGGGGAGAGAGACAAGTACTCATGCATGTGAGCACACAGCTAGACAACATGGAAAAAAGACACCCAACATGCACCCAACATGCAGCAGGAGTGGCTAAAGCCATACAGAAAACAGCGCATCTGGTAATGGGACATCCAATCACGGTACTAACCACACACAGTGTAATAGCATACGTGAACTCACAAGCCTTCGCCTTGACAGCACTAAGGCAACAGAGGATCAGCAAAATTTTGGAAGCACCACACATCACGTACACGCATGAACGAATCAACATGGCAGACATGATGGGAGGAGAAGAGCCTCATCAGTGCGAACAGGAAGTCAAAAAGCAGGAGAAGGTGAGACCAGACCTAGAAGGAGAACCAATTCCAGGAGCAGGGAACATGTTCACCGATGGATGTGGATTTAGAGGACCATACGGGGATATAAAAGCAGGGTGTGCAGTGGTGGCAGAAACACAGGGAGAAGTAGATGAATTTTGGACGGTGAAAGCAGAAAGGCTGAAAGGTTAGCAATCAGCACAGCGAGCTGAGGTAATGGCAGTAGTGGAGGCCTTGAAGTTAGCAAAGGGCAAGGAAGTGAATATTTATACTGACTCTGCTTACACGGTAGGGGCAGCACGTGTGGAGCTAAGACAATGGATGAGAGCAGGGTTTAGGACAGCGGGAAACAAACCAATTAAACATGAGGCAGAAATGAGGGAGCTGGCAAAGGCCTTGCAGGGACCAGAAAGAGTAGCTATCATAAAGTGCAGGGGACATGTAGAGTATGTCAACAGTACAATCCCAAACCTACAATTAAGGTGGCACCCGGTAAGTATCCGTTGTCATTAACACCAGGGGAAGAGATAGTAAATGACTACACAGACATGGTGGACTCAGCACAGGGGTACACGTACGTATTGATGTGCGTAGACAACTACACAGGGTTGCCGGAAGCGTGGCCAACAAAACGGGAAGACAGTGCTTCAGTGGTAAAGTTCCTGGTGAACCAGTACATTCCTCACCATGGGTTTCCGAGAAAGGTGAGATCAGATAATGGCACTCATTTTACAGCGCGCAATTTGCAGGAGTTAGAGAAAATGCTGGGTCTGAAACATTCATTTGCGGCAGTGTATCATCCTCAGTCTCAAGGTAAGGTGGAAAGGATGAATCTAAATGTGAAAAACAAAGTGGCCAAAATCTGTGCACAGACACAGTTAAATTGGGTTGACGCCTTCCCTTTGGCATTAATGCAAATGAGATGTTCAGTAAATGCAACAACTGGTTTTACCCCTTTTGAATTGCAGACAGGTCGAGGATTTCCAGGACCCCAGGGACCCTTAACAATAAATGAGAAAACAAAAACATCTCACACACACATCATACTTTAATGAATTGCAAAGTATCGTTTCAGCTTTCTCCACGCAGGAGGGGGACCGGACGGGGAGCAGACAGAGAAAATGGAGTGAGCCGAGGTGGACAGATCCATTCCAGGTGACAGAAAGAACCAGCCACGCCGTAGGCCTGAAGGGTAAAGGGGAAACGTGGTTTCATCTGAGCCAGTGCGCCGCCGCAGAGTCACTGCAGAGGAGTCTGCAAGAGACAGCGAGGGACCTTGCTGAAACATCACCTAACTCACCTGACCCGGATGGGTCAGGTGTTCACTCCCACACAGAAGGGGCAGAATAATCCCCGGGAGCAAAAGGGTGAAGGTAGTCCACCCTTAGACCCCGAAGTAAGAAGAACAGAACACCAGTGATGACTTCTGGACAATTGTGTTGTTTGATTATTTGTTGGTGTATTGTGTTGTGTGTTTCCATTTACAGTTTGGTCACGCTTGGTTTAAATAATAGCATGACAGTAGGAAAGGATTAAAACATTAAGAACAAGACGGTGAAGCAGAATGGGGGTAGAGATTGGTGGATGTGTAGCATGTGCAGCCACAAGACCCAGACTTATAACAACCCCGGCACCCCTATTCCCACAAAAAGACCCCAAGGGTTAGGCGTGCATGATTGGCCTGACTAAGGAAAGAAACCCTACGAATTGTGACACTTTGAGCATTATTTTCCCCCCCATCAGTAACAGAACCCGAACAGGACTATTTTCACCCAAAAAGGGGGAGGGGAACTACACGTGCTTCGTTAGAAGTTCAAGCACACCTCAAGTACGCTTGGGGCACATCCCAGCGGAATGGTGTAACCGCACGGTCACTGGGAACGAGTCTGTGGGTTCATGGGCACGAGCAGGATTGTATGATTATTGTGGAAGGATGACTTTGGTTGTTAACATGCCAGAGAACTCGGAGGGGACATGCGCCATGGTCAGGTTAGCAGCTCCTTTATTACTGATAGGCAAAAAACTACACAGGGACCCGGTAACTGATGCAGCAAGACAGAAGCGAAAGGCAAACCATTTTGATTTAACAAGGAATACCCCCACATACATAGATGCAATAGAAATACCTCGTGGAGTTCCGGACAGGTATAAGTTAGCAGACCAGATAGCAGGGGGATTTGAGAAATTCCGATACTTTCCGCATTATTCCCCATTACTCCAAATAAAAATGTGGATCGGATTAACTATGTACATTATAATGTCCTCAGGCTAGCCAACCTGACTAGGGATGCAGTGCAAGGACTTAGAGATCAGCTGGGACCAACCTCACTGATAGCGGTGCAAAATTGTATGGCATTAGATATGTTGTTGGCGGAAAAGGGGGGCGTCTGCGCTATGCTTGAGGATATGTGTTGTACATTCATTCCTAATAATACCCCTCCGGATGGGTCAGTTAGTAGAGCATTGGATGGTTTGAAGACCCTATCAGAGGAAATGCATGAGAATTCAGGCATAAACAACCAGTTGGAATCCTGGATGGTGAGACGGTTCGGTCAGTGGAAAGACTTAATTGTGTCATTGATGGTTTCATTAGCCACATTCACGGGAATTGCTGTGACATGCGGGTGCTGCTGTATTCCATGTATTAGGGCGTTAATGGTTAGACTAATCTCAGCTATGATAGAAAGGAAAGATGTGCATGAGGGTACCACGATGATGCCACTGATACAGGGGGAAAGGGACGTAGAGACAGGAGATGCCAGAATAAAGGAGTGTGATTGGTGATCTCTTTGTAGAGATCAAAAGGGGGAATTGTGGGGTTTCAGAAATTAAATGAATGCTAAGCTTACACTAGTAGAGAATAATGCGCAGAATGGAATAGGACTAATCCTTGAATAAATAAAATAATTACTGTATGTCCAGACATAACAGGAAATGCCCTAGACGTGCATATGTGTGATTATGCAAGAAGACACGTGTACGAGACGGTCAAACAGAGGTGACGGCTGAGATGGAAAAACACAAAAGCAGAAGTGTCACAAGGCGAGAGAAATATAAGTCTGTCTGTTGCAAAGTTATGCTTTAGGTCTCACTCGCACTGTGTTGTGAAGTGACATCTCCAGAGCTCTGCATTAATAAAAGGCCACAGGGTAACGCACTGGTTCCTGTCTCTTCTTTCCTGCGTCAACGGACACGACATTAACTAATGATATAACAGAATCTGGCCCTTAGCTATTTTATTAGCTTTTTATCAGGGCACGCTTAGTAGAACGTCACATCACTACATCAACCTTTTAAAAAAATTAACAGGCAATCAAATTATTTTGGCTATACTAAAACCTGTCCTGGAGCAATGCCTAGCTAGCTGGATAGCTAACACTAACATGCAAGACTGAGTTTGTTTTGCAGAAGTAGCAGACGCTAAATAGCTGCCTTGTAAAAGAGGTTTGCATTGGGGACTGTTTGTATTTGATGTATGCACGTTAGGTATTATTGCATAATGCTATTTGTGATGTAGTTTTGTTTTTCAATCAGTCACATTCCGAGCCAAACTTCTCTTAGCTATCTTGTATCAGTGGAGAACTACTTTTGATGGCATTGTTACTAGCTAACTGTTAGCTAGCAAGGTAACAAGGTAACTCTTTTCAAACAACAAAAAGAAAAAACACTTTACTGTGATTAACAACTATGAATTTACTATGTTGTGATTGTTTCATAGAAGGTCTGAGTAGCTAGCCTAGCTAAAGCTATGTTTGATACGTTTTGATACGTCTAACGACACTGGCATTTTTGGACAAGAGTAGCTTTATAGTTGCTTAGCTAATGTCACAGAATTAAAAGTAGAATCAGAAGGAAATGTTGAATATTGTGTCATTGCACCAGCCATGAGGCATTAAAGTGTCTGGACAAGAACATAGCTAGCTAGCTAACTGGCTTAGATCAGTACTGCAGCTCCCACACCTCGGTTTATTACATCATAATAGGTAATGTGGACTTTTTAAGGACCATTGTTGTGTTTGATAACCCGTTCAGAAAAGGTGTTCTTGATGAACCGATACTGAAACGAACACTAAAGAGATCATCCAACATTGAACATATTTCACTAGACACACTAGTGGAAGAGCTGCTGAGGTTCCTGAGCCATGAATGTCCGGCCTCCAGCATCTACTCTGGACAGGTATGTCACCGCCTTGCAGCAGGACGCAGAGATCCATGAGCATGACTGAGATGTAATTATAACTATATACACCTCATTAGTCTGATGCTAATGAGCACACATGCACACCTGCTGTCCAGTTCTTTAACATCCATATCCATCACCTTGATTTATCTTAGTTAGTTGCTGCTGAAGCTCTGTCTCTCTTTCTCTCTTTCCCCATGCCTCCTTCCCTTCCTGTAGGAGTGTGGATACACCACTGGCGTTGTTGGCTGATGCACCTCCTTTGGAAGAGGACACGGTCCACTGTCAGAACTGGCAGGAGACAGTGGAGCCGCACACACTCGCCTCTCTCGGCTCCCGGGAGATCGAACGGCAGGCTGTCATATATGGTAAAACAGCAAATGTGGTGCACAGCAAATGACTATAAAAGACAACTCCCAGTACACAGTTAACATGTAAAATGAAAAAAAAATTATTTACTGATCTAACTTAAACTAAATAGCTACTAAATCTTTTGAACATACAGTATTCTATTTATTATGCACATATGGTAATTCTATCCTGACTCATGAACATGTGGAATTCTGAATTGTGTAACGTTTGTAAGAAATTGTAGTGACTTTGCTATATCCTCTTCCTCAGAGCTGTTCACAACGGAAGCATCTCACCTGCGGACTCTCAGGGTTCTCGATCAGGTGTTCTTCCAGAAGATGAGGAACCTTTTGACCGTCGAAGAACTTTCCTGTGTCTTCCCCAACCTGCCCCAGGTCTACAGTCTTCATGGTCAGTCTCTCTGTGTGCGCGCGTGTGTGCGTGCGTGCAAATCCGCTCCATTTGTCTTAGTGTGTTTTCAAACCTAAATTTCTGAAGCCTACTTGGTGTCTAAATCATAATCAAGATTAAAGAAGTGTAAAACCCACCCAAACTGGGAACTTAATGACAGAACAATATCAGCTATTGGCACCATGCCATTACTGTGAGCAGGTATGGACTGGAGGCTGTACATGTTGTTTCTGCGGTGGCCTTCATGACACAAGTAGAGTTTTGTTGCCCACTGACACAACTTTCTAACAAACCACATACACACTGGCTCGCTTAAACAGATTCTGTTTTGTGGTGTTGCATTTGTGTTTCAGCGAATCTGTGTGAGTCCATGAAGAGGCTGAGGGACTCTCCTATAGTTCAAGGCATAGGAGACATCATGGTGTCTAGAGTGAGAGCTGGCTAGTGTTACTCCCTTTCTAGTTCACATCATCTTTTGGTGCTGTCTAAAATGAAGTGGTTGTTCTGTGTAGTGTGGGATATACTTGTTGCTTTACTTGATATGTCAGTAGCTCATGTGTTTGTGTGTGTGCGTGTTAGTTTGAAGACGCTGCAGGAGAGGAGTTCCAGGAGCAGGTGTCTCACCTGTGCAGTCAGCAGAGTCAGGCACTGGAGCTCTTTAAAAATAAACGCAAAGACCCGCGTTTCGCGCACCTTATACAGGTAACACTTTTTAGAGGTATAAAGCCTTTGGACAAACCTACAAACACTAGAGCTTCTGCCATATTTGTTAGTGGGCTGGGTTGTGAATTGGTTGACCCATATTTTGAATTGGAGACTATCCAGTCTTTTAGATTTGACTTTTATTGCAGCACATAACTTCTAGTGATGCTGTTTTAGGTATAAATTGGTGTTGCAGTCAACAGAATCCACATTTGGACTTAGATGTCCTTGGCTCATTCGTGTGTGTGTGTGTGTGTGTGTTAGGAATGTGAAGCCAGCCCTCACTGCCGCCGACTACAATTAAAGGACCTTCTAGTGTCTGAGATGCAGAGACTCACCAAATACCCCTTGCTGCTGGATAACATCATCAGACACACAGAAGGCATGTATAGAAACACTCACATACAATGTATTGAACCATGAAAACACTTCAGTATACACACACATACCATCTTACCAAGGAGGCAAGCACACACACCCTTTCTCCTGGATTAACACTAGTATGTGCCCCCACAACAGCTGGTTCTCCAGACCTGCAGCCATTGCTGAGGGCACAGGCGTGCTGCCGTGGGATACTACGAGCTGTCAATGAGGTCGTCAGGGAGACGGAGCACCGGCGACTGCTCAGCCGTTATCAGCGCAGGCTAGACTTGTCCCCTCTGGAGAGGCAGGCCAGTCCTGTCGCTGCTCAGTTCAAGGTACGGCCTTACTATGTATCCACCATCTGCCTTCCAAACAGCTTCTCTGGTCTTGGAGCACCTGATCCAGAGTATGAATTATTAACTATATTCTTTTTCTATGTAGAATCTGGACCTGACCACTAAGAAACTGATCCACGAAGGACCGTTGACTTGGAAAGTTAGTAAAGATAAAGCTATAGGTAAGAGATCATCACAGCTGAACAAATCACAGTTAACTCTGGGGAATGCAGCTATTGAGAGCATGGGGCTATGCTGACTTGGAGTTATTTGGTTCCCTGCTACCTCACACATGACATGGTCTGAATAACTGTGTGTTTGTGTGTGTGTGTGTATACGTGCATCTGCCTGTATGTTCATACGTGTGTATACACATGTTTCAAGGACTTTTAATGTGAATGGATGCTTTCAGTGATCTGTGTGCAAGCTTGCATACATTTTTGTTTTTCCTCTTGCAAATGATTACTTGACAGGTCCATTCTCACAATGTGTGTGTGTGTGTGTGTGTGTGTGTGTGTTCCAGACATTCATGCTCTGCTTCTCTCAGACATGTTGGTGCTACTCCAAAGGGGTTCAGGTGACCGTTTGATCTTGCGATGTCCAGCGCACTCACTGGGTGGGGTTTGGGGTAGGAACACGAACCTCAAAACCCCCTTTTGCCCCGTTATTCGCTTGGATTCATCTCTTGTTAGATTTGTGGCTACAGGTATATTTGTAATTATTCTTACAGCTATGAATAGCCAGAATAGATGAATGGGTCTGGAATAACTATGTCTTTATTTTATTTTTAAAAAATTAAGAAGCCAGTTAGAAATTGCATGTGGGTTAGTTTGAATACATTGTTTGACAACCTGCTCTTCTCTATCAGATGACAAGGCCTTGTATGTGATCAGTACATCAGAGAGACAGATATACGAGCTGGTGGCTTGGACTTCCTCTGAGAAAAACATGTGAGTTTGTTTTTTTGTCTCTCTCTGACCCACCATCTTCTCATCAAGGTCAACCAGTCAGCACTGCTGTGTCTGTTTTGTGATAACATTTATGGTGTCAGGCCATTTATGTTCAGATGATTTTAACAACATTGTGCTGTTGTAGAAATTGGGACCTGATGGCTTTAGCGATGTTTCCACAGATGGAAGAACCTGTTAGAAAAGACCATCTCCTCGGCCTCTGGAGGCAGTGAAGCCACCAAGCAAGGATCAACAGCTATCCCAACTGACCAATCAGAAGCCTACATGCATACTGGTGGGCAGGGTTATGTGGGAGGACGAGCTAAAATGGCTGATGCTGCTCTTCAAGATGGTAAGAATTTGTTACACTCCGTTACACAGTCATTGTTGCACTATGATAGTTAAACAGTATATTTCTGGTGGTGGTGGTGGTGTTTTTATAAATAGAATTTTAGCAGGCTCAGATATTTACCAACTTTTTTGCACCCTTTGTGTTCTGCCAGTCAGGACACTAAGACTGTTGATCCTTGGATCCTTGGATCCTTTAGAGGCTGCCAGTCAGAAGCAGAAAGTGACATCATTGTCCTCACAGCAAGAAGGGCAGGAGATGCCTTGCCAGTCACCAAAAGGCCGTTCACACCTGGAGATGCTGAGGCATGAAACGAGGCCCTGCCAATCACGAGCAAGCATACGGCAGCGCATGATAAAAAATGTGGATGGAATCTTTCAAAGAATGGAGGGACTGATGAAAAAGCTGCATCAGCTTAGGGTAAAGTGGATATATTACTCACTCTCTCTCAAACACACACACACACACACACACACACACACACACACACACACACACACACACACACACACACACACACACACACACACACACACACACACACACACACACACTATCATTGCAGCTAGCTAGCACTTTCATGTTATGTTTTAAAAGAATGGCTTTGTGCACTTGTGAGATCCTGGTTAATTCCTTGTTTTCATTTTCATAGGAGATTGAAGCAGACCACTGTAGACTGCTCACAATGGTGAGAAAAAAGTCACCTGTCAGTCAGTTCAGATGACACCATCCATGGGTCTTCCTCCATTATCAGGACACCATCTATTTATCTTGGGTCGAGCGATGGTAAGTGTGTCAAAGAAGCCATTTATAAATACTGGGCCTAAACCTGTTTAATGCTGTACCACAATTCTTTTTGATTGTACCAAACAAAAAGATCTAGTCTGGAATCACTAGAATAATATGGGGTTGAGTTTAAATGGAGCACACAGTTGAATATTAAAACATCACCGCAAATCTTGGGTCTTGCTATTGCCAGACTGAAAACTGGCCTTCAAACCTGTAGCAATTCCCAATTTTAACTTTAAGAATTTTATGTATTTATTTGAATAATGTTTAGTATTGATTTTGGAGTTGATGTAATTATGTTGCTTATGGTGTACTACCCCTGCAGACTGTGGCAATTGTATGGTCATCTTTCCAACCTGTTTAGGTAACGAAGAAGGGCCAACAGAACCAGTTCAGCCCAAGATCCATTCTACAGGATTTTGATTCATTACACGAGACATTGTAAAGAGTTTTACTTACACATTTGAAACATGAACACACACATACTAAGGGTGTGGCATTCCTGCCATTTCATACATCCTGTGTAGCTCTTTACTAGAATCCCAGCATGCCTTTCTCCTGGGAGAAACCTGCAAATATTGTATTGTCTGCAACTGAGAAGAGAGACAGGACAGACGAACCTTCAGCTCATGCACCGAGTTGGAATAAAAAGCATTCAAATGAAAGTCCAGATATGTGAGGTGTTTTTTTTTTATTAGGTAAAGCTAAAGTTGGAACAAGGGAACTGAGGTGACAGTTTAAAAAAAAAAAGAGTCAATGAAGATGAAGAAATGGAACTAAAATGAGACTGAAAATGTATGGCTGAGGAAATGAATCTGCCCATTAAAGGGACCCCCCCCAAGCACTTTACCCAATACATGTATGTTAATACTCACTCACGTCATCAGTGAAAAACTGGCAACCTAACAGGTGCCATTTTGCTCGAGGACCCATAATCAGCCCATGTCAACTTGACCCAAGATTGTGGCTCTCTTCGCCTTATGGAATGTGTGGATGGGTGACTTAAACAAATTCAGGTTCTTTTTCACTGGGACCCCTGCAAGACACATGGGCTCCAAGAGAGTATTTTGCATTAATATCATCATATGTCTATGTTGTATCCTTTATTTTATAAATTAACACTATGCGAGAGCAAAGAATAAAGAGTGTGGAAGGAGTTTATTTTATTTCTTTAAGCGTTCTACAGAATAGAAAATAAAGGTTTGGCCTCTCTTTACGCACAATGGATAAGGCAGGGCGTACTGGGATTGCCATTGTGTTGTGGCAAGACATCATCTTCACTGCTCATTACTGTATACTTATTTGTGCAGCCCTGTTCTGGACTGACTCCTGTCAACATTGCAGGGAACAAAAAGGAACATATTTATTGTCTGATATCATGTCATTACCTATGAAGGGGCACCTTCTGTGTAGTGTAAATACTGTGAAGCTCGTCCCTCACCTCTTGAAATGGCTCAGTGATGCCAGGGTTGGTTTTTGACACATATGAAAGGATTTATACTTTGATCTGTTAAGATGTTGGTAGAAGTGGTTCCTTTACACTGACTCCAGTTTGGCCTTTGTTGTATAATGGCTAATGTTATGGTTCAAAAAAGAATGAAATTGTCCATGATCAGTGTTAAGGACCAGGTTCTACCTTAATCTAGCTGCATCTGGATGCTAATAGCCTAATGCTAGATTATGCCATCACATTTCCCTTTTATAAACTAACCTGTGAAAGGGAGAAGGAAGAATGGCCCTCTATCCTGTGTGGCTTTCCCACTCCCATGTGTTGGGACTGTTTTGAGGGTCGTTGGTGTAATTGGATTTTGGGGTGAATGTGGACCGGGCTTTGACAATTGACAAAATGTATAGAGCGGCTGGTCCATTTTTGGCTTTGTATGCAAGCATCAAGATTTCAAATCTGATGTGGTCAGTTACTTCATACTGCCAATGAAGTGAGCGCAGCAGTGGAGTGACATATGAATTTAGGAAGATTGAAGACCAGTGATGCAGCTGCATTATGGACAAGCTGTAGAGGGCTGATGGCTCTTAGAGGAAGACCAGCAAGTAGCGAGTTGCAGTAGCTTAGCTTTGAGATTACAAAAGACTGCACAATTACCTGGGCAGCTTCCTGTGAAAGAAAGGGCCGAATCCTTCGTATGCTACAAAGGAGAAATCTGCAAGACCAGGTCAGATTTGAAATATGAGTAGAGAATGACAACTGGTTGTCCAAAGTTATGCCCAGGCTACGAGCAGCTTCAGATAGTGATACCAAGGAGTTCTCGATGTACATAAGCTCGGCTTTACTGGGGTTGAGCCTCAAGTGGTGGCTGTCATCCATGACACAATGTCAGTCAAGCATGCTGAGATAAGTCTGGAGACCTGCGTATCGGAGGGTGGGAAAGAAAGAAATAATTGGGTGTCATCAGCATAGCAGTGGTAGGAAAAGCCATGAGAAGATATTACATCACCAAGAGAACAGGTATACAAAGAGAAGAGGGCCTAATACTGAGCCCTGGGGGACACCAGAGGAGAGTCTACATGGATTGGAAGTGGATCCTTTCCATGTTACCTGATAGGACTGAAAAAACTGGAATCAGATTGTGAGCTAAGAAAGGGAGAGAGAGACAAGTACTCATGCATGTGAGCACACAGCTAGACAACATGGAAAAAAGACACCCAACATGCACCCAACATGCAGCAGGAGTGGCTAAAGCCATACAGAAAACAGCGCATCTGGTAATGGGACATCCAATCACGGTACTAACCACACACAGTGTAATAGCATACGTGAACTCACAAGCCTTCGCCTTGACAGCACTAAGGCAACAGAGGATCAGCAAAATTTTGGAAGCACCACACATCACGTACACGCATGAACGAATCAACATGGCAGACATGATGGGAGGAGAAGAGCCTCATCAGTGCGAACAGGAAGTCAAAAAGCAGGAGAAGGTGAGACCAGACCTAGAAGGAGAACCAATTCCAGGAGCAGGGAACATGTTCACCGATGGATGTGGATTTAGAGGACCATACGGGGATATAAAAGCAGGGTGTGCAGTGGTGGCAGAAACACAGGGAGAAGTAGATGAATTTTGGACGGTGAAAGCAGAAAGGCTGAAAGGTTAGCAATCAGCACAGCGAGCTGAGGTAATGGCAGTAGTGGAGGCCTTGAAGTTAGCAAAGGGCAAGGAAGTGAATATTTATACTGACTCTGCTTACACGGTAGGGGCAGCACATGTGGAGCTAAGACAATGGATGAGAGCAGGGTTTAGGACAGCGGGAAACAAACCAATTAAACATGAGGCAGAAATGAGGGAGCTGGCAAAGGCCTTGCAGGGACCAGAAAGAGTAGCTATCATAAAGTGCAGGGGACATGTAGAGTATGTCAACAGTACAATCCCAAACCTACAATTAAGGTGGCACCCTGTAAGTATCCGTTGTCATTAACACCAGGGGAAGAGATAGTAAATGACTACACAGACATGGTGGACTCAGCACAGGGGTACACGTACGTATTGATGCGCGTAGACAACTACACAGGGTGGACGGAAGCGTGGCCAACAAAACGGGAAGACAGTGCTTCAGTGGTAAAGTTCCTGGTGAACCAGTACATTCCTCACCATGGGTTTCCGAGAAAGGTGAGATCAGATAATGGCACTCATTTTACAGCGCGCAATTTGCAGGAGTTAGAGAAAATGCTGGGTCTGAAACATTCATTTGGGGCAGTGTATCATCCTCAGTCTCAAGGTAAGGTGGAAAGGATGAATCTAAATGTGAAAAACAAAGTGGCCAAAATCTGTGCACAGACAAAATTAAATTGGGTTGACGCCTTCCCTTTGGCATTAATGCAAATGAGATGTTCAGTAAATGCAACAACTGGTTTTACCCCTTTTGAATTGCAGACAGGTCGAGGATTTCCAGGACCCCACGGACCCTTAACAATAAATGAGAAAACAAAAACATCTCACACACACATCATACTTTAATGAATTGCAAAGTATCGTTTCAGGTTTGTCCACGCAGGAGGGGGACCGGACGGGGAGCAGACAGAGAAAATGGAGTGAGCCGAGGTGGACAGGTCCATTCCAGGTGACAGAAAGAACCAGCCACGCCGTAGGCCTGAAGGGTAAAGGGGAAACATGGTTTCATCTGAGCCAGTGCGCCGCCACAGTGTCACGGCAGAGGAGTCTGCAAGAGACAGCAAGGGACCTTTCTGAAACATCACCTAACTCACCTGACCCGGACGGGTCAGGTGTTCACTCCCACACAGAAGGGGCAGAATAATCCCCGGGAGCAAAAGGGTGAAGGTAGTCCACCCTTAGACCCCGAAGTAAGAAGAACAGAACACCAGTGATGACTTCTGGACAATTGTGTTGTTTGATTATTTGTTGGTGTATTGTGTTGTGTGTTTCCATTTACAGTTTGGTCACGCTTGGGTTAAATAATAGCATGGCAGTAGGAAAGGATTAAAACATTAAGAACAAGACGGTGAAGCAGAATGGGGGTAGAGATTGGTGGATGTGTAGCATGTGCAGCCACAAGACCCAGACTTATAACAACCCCGGCACCCCTATTCCCACAAAAAGACCCCAAGGGTTATGTGTGCATGATTGGCCTGACTAAGGAAAGAAACCCTAAGAATTGTGACACTTTGAGCGTTATTTTCCCCCCCATCAGTAACAGAACCAGAACAGGACTATTTTCACCCAAAAAGGGGGAGGGGAACTACACTTGCTTCGTTAGAAGTTCAAGCACACCTCAAGTACGCTTGGGGCACATCCCGGCGGTGTAACCGCACAGTCACTGGGAACGGGTCTGTGGGTTCATGGGCACGAGCAGGATTGTATGATTATTGTGGAAGGATGACTTTGGTTGTTAACATGCCAGAGAACTCGGAGGGGACATGCGCCATGGTCAGGTTAGCAGCTCCTTTATTACTGATAGGCAAAAAACTACACAGGGACCCGGTAACTGATGCAGCAAGACAGAAGCGAAAGGCAAACCATTTTGATTTAACAAGGAATACCCCCACATACATAGATGCAATAGAAATACCTCGTGGAGTTCCGGACAGGTATAAGTTAGCAGACCAGATAGCAGGGGGATTTGAGAATATTCCGATACTTTCCGCATTATTCCCCATTACTCCAAATAAAAATGTGGATCGGATTAACTATGTACATTATAATGTCCTCAGGCTAGCCAACCTGACTAGGGATGCAGTGCAAGGACTTAGAGATCAGCTGGGACCAACCTCACTGATAGCGGTGCAAAATTGTATGGCATTAGATATGTTGTTGGCGGAAAAGGGGGGCGTCTGCGCTATGCTTGAGGATATGTGTTGTACATTCATTCCTAATAATACCGCTCCGGATGGGTCAGTTAGTAGAGCATTGGATGGTTTGAAGACCCTATCAGAGGAAATGCATGAGAATTCAGGCATAAACAACCAGTTGGAATCCTGGATGGTGAGCCGGTTCGGTCAGTGGAAAGACTTAATTGTGTCATTGATGGTTTCATTAGCCACATTCACGGGAATTGCTGTGACATGCGGGTGCTGCTGTATTCCATGTATTAGGGCGTTAATGGTTAGACTAATCTCAGCTATGATAGAAAGGAAAGATGTGCATGAGGGTACCACGATGATGCCACTGATACAGGGGGAAAGGGACGTAGAGACAGGAGATGCCAGAATAAAGGAGTGTGATTGGTGATCTCTTTGTAGAGATCAAAAGGGGGAATTGTGGGGTTTCAGAAATTAAATGAATGCGAAGCTTACACTAGTAGAGAATAATGCGCAGAATGGAATAGGACTAATCCTTGAATAAATAAAATAATTACTGTATGTCCAGACATAACAGGAAATGCCCTAGACGTGCATATGTGTGATTATGCAAGAAGACACGTGTACGAGACGGTCAAACAGAGGTGACGGCTGAGATGGAAAAACACAAAAGCAGAAGTGTCACAAGGCGAGAGAAATATAAGTCTGTCTGTTGCAAAGTTATGCTTTAGATCTCACTCGCACTGTGTTGTGAAGTGACATCTCCAGAGCTCTGCATTAATAAAAGGCCACAGGGTAACGCATTGGTTCCTGTCTCTTCTTTCCTGCATCAACGGACACGACATTAACTAATGATATAACAGAATCTGGCCCTTAGCTATTTTATTAGCTTTTTATCAGGGCACGCTTAGTAAAACGTCACATCACTACATCAACCTTTTAAAAAAATTAACAGGCAATCAAATTATTTTGGCTATACTAAAACCTGTCCTGGAGCAATGCCTAGCTAGCTGGATAGCTAACACTAACATGCAAGACTGAGTTTGTTTTGCAGAAGTAGCAGACGCTAAATAGCTGCCTTGTAAAAGAGGTTTGCATTGGGGACTGTTTGTATTTGATGTATGCACGTTAGGTATTATTGCATAACGCTATTTGTGATGTATTTTTGTTTTTCAATCAGTCACATTCCGAGCCAAACTTCTCTTAGCTATCTTGTATCAGTGGAGAACTACTTTTGATGGCATTGTTACTAGCTAACTGTTAGCTAGCAAGGTAACAAGGTAACTCTTTTCAAACAACAAAAAGAAAAAACACTTTACTGTGATTAACAACTATGAATTTACTAAGTTGTGATTGTTTCATAGAAGGTCTGATTAGCTAGCCTAGCTAAAGCTATGTTTGATACGTTTTGATACGTCTAACGACACTGGCATTTTTGGACGAGTAGCTTTATAGTTGCTTAGCTAATGTCACAGAATTAAAAGTAGAATCAGAAGGAAATGTTGAATATTGTGTCATTGCACCAGCCATGAGGCATTAAAGTGTCTGGACAAGAACATAGCTAGCTAGCTAACTGGCTTAGATCACTACTGCAGCTCTCACACCTCCGTTTATTACATCATAATAGGTAATGTGGACTTTTTAAGGACCATTGTTGCGTCTGATAACCCGTTCAGAAAAGGTGTTCTTCAGCTGAATGAACAGATACTGAAACGAACACTAAGGAGATCATCCAACATTGAACATATTTCACTAGACACACTAGTGGAAGAGCTGCTGAGGTTCCTGAGCCATGAATTTCCGGCCTACAGCATCTACTCTGGACAGGTATGTCACCGCCTTGCACCAGGATGCAGAGATCCATGAGCATGACTGAGATGTAATTATAACTATATACACCTCATTAGTCTGATGCTAATGAGCACACATGCACACCTGCTGTCCAGTTCTTTAACATCCATATCCATCACCTTGATTTATCTTAGTTAGTTGCTGCTGAAGCTCTGTCTCTCTTTCTCTCTTTCCCCATGCCTCCTTCTCTTCCTGTAGGAGTGTGGATACACCACTGGCGTTGTTGCCTGATGCACCTCCTTTGGAAGAGGACACGGTCCACTGTCAGAACTGGCAGGAGACAGTGGAGCCGCACACACTCGCCTCTCTCGGCTCCCGGGAGATCGAACGGCAGGCTGTCATATATGGTAAAACAGCAAATGTGGTGCACAGCAACTGACTATAAAAGACAACTCCCAGTACACAGTTAACATGTAAAATGAAAAAAAATTATTTACTGATCTAACTTAAACTAAATAGCTACTAAATCTTTTGAACATACAGTATTCTATTTATTATGCACATATGGTAATTCTATCCTGACTCATGAACATGTGGAATTCTGAATTGTGTAACGTTTGTAAGAAATTGTAGTGACTTTGCTATATCCTCTTCCTCAGAGCTGTTCACAACGGAAGCGTCTCACCTGCGGACTCTCAGGGTTCTCGATCAGGTGTTCTTCCAGAAGATGAGGAACCTTTTGACCGTCGAAGAACTTTCCTGTATCTTCCCCAACCTGCCCCAGGTCTACAGTCTTCATGGTCAGTCTCTCTGTGTGCGCGTGTGTGTGCGTGCGTGCAAATCCGCTCCATTTGTCTTAGTGTGTTTTCAAACCTAAATTTCTGAAGCCTACTTGGTGTCTAAATCATAATCAAGATTAAAGAAGTGTAAAACCCACCCAAACTGGGAATTTAATGACAGAACAATATCAGCTATTGGCACCATGCCATTACTGTGAGCAGGTATGGACTGGAGGCTGTACATGTTGTTTCTGCGGTGGCCTTCATGACACAAGTAGAGTTTTGTTGCCCACTGACACAACTTTCTAACAAACCACATACACACTGGCTCGCTTAAACAGATTCTGTTTTGTGGTGTTGCATTTGTGTTTCAGCGAATCTGTGTGAGTCCATGAAGAGGCTGAGGGACTCTCCTATAGTTCAAGGCATAGGAGACATCATGGTGTCTAGAGTGAGAGCTGGCTAGTGTTACTCCCTTTCTAGTTCACATCATCTTTTGGTGCTGTCTAAAATGAAGTGGTTGTTCTGTGTAGTGTGGGATATACTTGTTGCTTTACTTGATATGTCAGTAGCTAATGTGTTTGTGTGTGTGCGTGTTAGTTTGAAGACGCTGCAGGAGAGGAGTTCCAGGAGCAGGTGTCTCACCTGTGCAGTCAGCAGAGTCAGGCACTGGAGCTCATTAAAAATAAACGCAAAGACCCGCGTTTCGCGCACCTTATACAGGTAACACTTTTTAGAGGTATAAAGCCTTTGGACAAACCTACAAACACTAGAGCTTCTGCCATATTTGTTAGTGGGCTGGGTTGTGAATTGGTTGACCCATATTTTGAATTGGAGACTATCCAGTCTTTTAGATTTGACTTTTATTGCAGCACATAACTTCTAGTGATGCTGTTTTAGGTATAAATTGGTGTTGCAGTCAACAGAATCCACATTTGGACTTAGATGTCCTTGGCTCATTCGTGTGTGTGTGTGTGTGTGTGTTAGGAATGTGAAGCCAGCCCTCACTGCCGCCGACTACAGTTAAAGGACCTTCTAGTGTCTGAGATGCAGAGACTCACCAAATACCCCTTGCTGCTGGATAACATCATCAGACACACAGAAGGCATGTATAGAAACACTCACATACAATGTATTGAACCATGAAAACACTTCAGTATACACACACATACCAGCTTACCAAGGAGGCAAGCACACACACCCTTTCTCCTGGATTAACACTAGTATGTGCCCCCACAACAGCTGGTTCTCCAGACCTGCAGCCATTGCTGAGGGCACAGGCGTGCTGCCGTGGGATACTACGAGCTGTCAATGAGGTCGTCAGGGAGACGGAGCACCGGCGACAGCTCAGCCGTTATCAGCGCAGGCTAGACTTGTCCCCTCTGGAGAGGCAGGCCAGTCCTGTCGCTGCTCAGTTCAAGGTACGGCCTTACTATGTATCCACCATCTGCCTTCCAAACAGCTTCTCTGGTCTTGGAGCACCTGATCCAGAGTATGAATTATTAACTATATTCTTTTTCTATGTAGAATCTGGACCTGACCACTAAAAAACTGATCCACGAAGGACCGTTGACTTGGAAAGTTAACAAAGATAAAGCTATAGGTAAGAGATCATCACAGCTGAACAAATCACTGTTAACTCTGGGGAATGCAGCTATTGAGAGCATGGTGCTATGCTGACTTGGAGTTATTTGGTTCCCTGCTACCTCACACATGACATGGTCTGAATAACTGTGTGTGTGTGTGTGTGTGTGTGTGTGTGTACACCTGCATCTGCCTGTATGTTCATACGTGTGTATACACATGTTTCAAGGACTTTTAATGTGAATGGATGCTTTCAATGATCTGTGTGCAAGCTTGCATACATTTTTGTTTTTCCTCTTGCAAATGATTACTTGACAGGTCCATTCTCACTCTGTGTGTGTGTGTGTGTGTGTGTGTGTGTGTGTGTGTGTGTGTGTGTGTGTGTGTGTGTGTGTGTGTGTGTGTTCCAGACATTCATGCTCTGCTTCTCTCAGACATGTTGGTGCTACTCCAAAGGGGTTCAGGTGACCGTTTGATCTTGCGATGTCCAGCGCGCTCACTGGGTGGGGTTTGGGGTAGGAACACGGACCTCAAAACCCCCTTTTGCCCCGTTGTTCGCTTGCATTCATCTCTTGTCAGATCTGTGGCTACAGGTATATTTGTAGTTATTCTTACAGCTATGAATAGCCAGAATAGATGAATGGGTCTGGAATAACTATGTCTTTATTTTATTTTTAAAAAATTAAGAAGCCAGTTAGAAATTGCATGTGGGTTAGTTTGAATACATTGTTTGACAACCTGCTCTTCTCTATCAGATAACAAGGCCTTGTATGTGATCAGTACATCAGAGAGACAGATATACGAGCTGGTGGCTGGGACTTCCTCTGAGAAAAACACGTGAGTTTGTTTTTTTGTCTCTCTCTGACCCACCATCTTCTCATCAAGGTCAACCAGTCAGCACTGCTGTGTCTGTTTTGTGATAACATTTATGGTGTCAGGCCATTTATGTTCAGATGATTTTAACAACATTGTGCTGTTGTAGAAATTGGGACCTGATGGCTTTAGCGATGTTTCCACAGATGGAAGAACCTGTTAGAAAAGACCATCTCCTCGGCCTCTGGAGGCAGTGAAGCCACCAAGCAAGGATCAACAGCTATCCCAACTGACCAATCAGAAGCCTACATGCATACTGGTGGGCAGGGTTATGTGGGAGGACGAGCTAAAATGGCTGATGCTGCTCTTCAAGATGGTAAGAATTTGTTACACTCCGTTACACAGTCATTGTTGCACTATGATAGTTAAACAGTATATTTCTGGTGGTGGTGGTGGTGTTTTTATAAATAGAATTTTAGCAGGCTCAGATATTTACCAACTTTTTTGCACCCTTTGTGTTCTGCCAGTCAGGACACTAAGACTGTTGATCCTTGGATCCTTGGATCCTTTAGAGGCTGCCAGTCAGAAGCAGAAAGTGACATCATTGTCCTCACAGCAAGAAGGGCAGGAGATGCCTTGCCAGTCACCAAAAGGCCGTTCACACCTGGAGATGCTGAGGCATGAAACAAGGCCCTGCCAATCACGAGCAAGCATACGGCAGCGCATGATAAAAAATGTGCATGGAATCTTTCAATCAATGAAGGGGCTGATGAAAAACCTGCATCAGCTTAGGGTAAAGTGGATATATTACTCACGCTCTCTCAAACACACACACACACACACACACACACACACACTATCATTGCAGCTAGCTAGCACTTTCATGTTATGTTTTAAAAGAATGGCTTTGTGCACTTGTGAGATCCTGGTTAACTCCTTGTTTTCATTTTCATAGGAGATTGAAGCAGACCACTGTAGACTGCTCACAATGGTGAGAAAAAAGTCACCTGTCAGTCAGTTCAGATGACACCATCCATGGGTCTTCCTCCATTATCAGAACACCATCTATTTATCTTGGGTCGAGCGATGGTAAGTGTGTCAAAGAAGCCATTTATAAATACTGGGGCTAAACCTGTTTAATGCTGTACCACAATTCTTTTTGATTGTACCAAACAAAAAGATCTAGTCTGGAATCACTAGAATAATTTGGGGTTGAGTTTAAATGGAGCACACAGTTGAATATTAAAACATCACCGCAGATCTTGGGTCTTGCTATTGCCAGACTGAAAACTGGCCTTCAAACCTGTAGCAATTCCCAATTTTAACTTTAAGAATTTTATGTATTTATTTGAATAATGTTTAGTATTGATTTTGGAGTTGATGTAATTATGTTGCTTATGGTGTACTACCCCTGCAGACTGTGGCAATTGTATGGTCATCTTTCCAACCTGTTTAGGTAACGAAGAAGGGCCAACAGAACCAGTTCAGCCCAAGATCCATTCTACAGGATTTTGATTTATTACACGAGACATTGTAAAGAGTTTTACTTACACATTTGAAACATGAACACACACATACTAAGGGTGTGGCATTCCTGCCATTTCATACATCCTGTGTAGCTCTTTACTAGAATCCCAGCATGCCTTTCTCCTGGGAGAAACCTGCAAATATTGTATTGTCTGCAACTGAGAAGAGAGACAGGACAGACGAACCTTCAGCTCATGCACCGAGTTGGAATAAAAAGCATTCAAATGAAAGTCCAGATATGTGAGGTGTTTTTTTTTTTATTAGGTAAAGCTAAAGTTGGAACAAGGGAACTGAGGTGACAGTTTAAAAAAAAAATTAGTCAATGAAGATGAAGAAATGGAACTAAAATGAGACTGAAAATGTATGGCTGAGGAAATGAATCTGCCCATTAAAGGGACCCCCCCCCAAGCACTTTACCCAATACATGTATGTTAATACTCACTCACGTCATCAGTGACAAACTGGCAACCCAACAGGTGCCATTTTGCTCGAGGACCCATAATCAGCCCATGTCAACTTGACCCAAGATTGTGGCTCTCTTCGCCTTATGGAATGTGTGGATGGGTGACTTAAACAAATTCAGGTTCTTTTTCACTGGGACCCCTGCAAGACACATGGGCTCCAAGAGAGTATTTTGCATTAATATCATCATATGTCTATGTTGTATCCTTTATTTTATAAATTAACACTATGCGAGAGCAAAGAATAAAGAGTGTGGAAGGAGTTTATTTTATTTCTTTAAGCGTTCTACAGAATAGAAAATAAAGGTTTGGCCTCTCTTTACGCACAATGGATAAGGCAGGGCGTACTGGGATTGCCATTGTGTTGTGGCAAGACATCATCTTCACTGCTCATTACTGTATACTTATTTGTGCAGCCCTGTTCTGGACTGACTCCTGTCAACATTGCAGGGAACAAAAAGGAACATATTTGTTGTCTGATATCATGTCATTACCTATGAAGGGGCACCTTCTGTGTAGTGTAAATACTGTGAAGCTCGTCCCTCACCTCTTGAAATGGCTCAGTGATGCCAGGGTTGGTTTTTGACACATATGAAAGGATTTATACTTTGATCTGTTAAGATGTTGGTAGAAGTGGCTCCTTTACACTGACTCCAGTTTGGCCTTTGTTGTATAATGGCTAATGTTATGGTTCAAAAAAGAATGAAATTGTCCAAGATCAGTGTTAAGGACCAGGTTCTACCTTAATCTAGCTGCATCTGGATGCTAATAGCCCAATGCTAGATTATGCCATCACATTTCCCTTTTATAAACTAACCTGTGAAAGGGAGAAGGAAGAATGGCCCTCTATCCTGTGTGGCTTTCCCACTCCCATGTGTTGGGACTGTTTTGAGGGTCGTTGGTGTAATTGGATTTTGGGGTGAATGTGGACCGGGCTTTGACAATTGACAAAATGTATAGAGCGGCTGGTCCATTTTTGGCTTTGTATGCAAGCATCAAGATTTCAAATCTGATGTGGTCAGTTACTTCATACTGCCAATGAAGTGAGCGCAGCAGTGGAGTGACATATGAATTTAGGAAGATTGAAGACCAGTGATGCAGCTGCATTATGGACAAGCTGTAGAGGGCTGATGGCTCTTAGAGGAAGACCAGCAAGTAGCGAGTTGCAGTAGCTTAGCTTTGAGATTACAAAAGACTGCACAATTACCTGGGCAGCTTCCTGTGAAAGAAAGGGCCGAATCCTACAAAGGAGAAATCTGCAAGACCAGGTCAGATTTGAAATATGAGTAGAGAATGACAACTGGTTGTCCAAAGTTATGCCCAGGCTACGAGCAGCTTCAGATAGTGATACCAGGGAGTTCTCGATGTACATAAGCTCGGCTTTACTGGGGTTGAGCCTCAAGTGGTGGCTGTCATCCATGACACAATGTCAGTCAAGCATGCTGAGATAAGTCTGGAGACCTGCGTATCGGAGGGTGGGAAAGAAAGAAATAATTGGGTGTCATCAGCATAGCAGTGGTAGGAAAAGCCATGAGAAGATATTACATCACCAAGAGAACAGGTATACAAAGAGAAGAGGGCCTAATACTGAGCCCTGGGGGACACCAGAGGAGAGTCTACATGGATTGGAAGTGGATCCTTTCCATGTTACCTGATAGGACTGAAAAAACTGGAATCAGATTGTGAGCTAAGAAAGGGGGAGAGAGACAAGTACTCATGCATGTGAGCACACAGCTAGACAACATGGAAAAAAGACACCCAACATGCACCCAACATGCAGCAGGAGTGGCTAAAGCCATACAGAAAACAGCGCATCTGGTAATGGGACATCCAATCACGGTACTAACCACACACAGTGTAATAGCATACGTGAACTCACAAGCCTTCGCCTTGACAGCACTAAGGCAACAGAGGATCAGCAAAATTTTGGAAGCACCACACATCACGTACACGCATGAACGAATCAACATGGCAGACATGATGGGAGGAGAAGAGCCTCATCAGTGCGAACAGGAAGTCAAAAAGCAGGAGAAGGTGAGACCAGACCTAGAAGGAGAACCAATTCCAGGAGCAGGGAACATGTTCACCGATGGATGTGGATTTAGAGGACCATACGGGGATATAAAAGCAGGGTGTGCAGTGGTGGCAGAAACACAGGGAGAAGTAGATGAATTTTGGACGGTGAAAGCAGAAAGGCTGAAAGGTTAGCAATCAGCACAGCGAGCTGAGGTAATGGCAGTAGTGGAGGCCTTGAAGTTAGCAAAGGGCAAGGAAGTGAATATTTATACTGACTCTGCTTACACGGTAGGGGCAGCACATGTGGAGCTAAGACAATGGATGAGAGCAGGGTTTAGGACAGCGGGAAACAAACCAATTAAACATGAGGCAGAAATGAGGGAGCTGGCAAAGGCCTTGCAGGGACCAGAAAGAGTAGCTATCATAAAGTGCAGGGGACATGTAGAGTATGTCAACAGTACAATCCCAAACCTACAATTAAGGTGGCACCCTGTAAGTATCCGTTGTCATTAACACCAGGGGAAGAGATAGTAAATGACTACACAGACATGGTGGACTCAGCACAGGGGTACATGTACGTATTGATGCGCGTAGACAACTACACAGGGTGGACGGAAGCGTGGCCAACAAAACGGGAAGACAGTGCTTCAGTGGTAAAGTTCCTGGTGAACCAGTACATTCCTCACCATGGGTTTCCGAGAAAGGTGAGATCAGATAATGGCACTCATTTTACAGCGCGCAATTTGCAGGAGTTAGAGAAAATGCTGGGTCTGAAACATTCATTTGGGGCAGTGTATCATCCTCAGTCTCAAGGTAAGGTGGAAAGGATGAATCTAAATGTGAAAAACAAAGTGGCCAAAATCTGTGCACAGACAAAATTAAATTGGGTTGACGCCTTCCCTTTGGCATTAATGCAAATGAGATGTTCAGTAAATGCAACAACTGGTTTTACCCCTTTTGAATTGCAGACAGGTCGAGGATTTCCAGGACCCCACGGACCCTTAACAATAAATGAGAAAACAAAAACATCTCACACACACATCATACTTTAATGAATTGCAAAGTATCGTTTCAGCTTTCTCCACGCAGGAGGGGGACCGGACGGGGAGCAGACAGAGAAAATGGAGTGAGCCGAGGTGGACAGGTCCATTCCAGGTGACAGAAAGAACCAGCCACGCCGTAGGCCTGAAGGGTAAAGGGGAAACATGGTTTCATCTGAGCCAGTGCGCCGCCACAGTGTCACGGCAGAGGAGTCTGCAAGAGACAGCAAGGGACCTTTCTGAAACATCACCTAACTCACCTGACCCGGACGGGTCAGGTGTTCACTCCCACACAGAAGGGGCAGAATAATCCCCGGGAGCAAAAGGGTGAAGGTAGTCCACCCTTAGACCCCGAAGTAAGAAGAACAGAACACCAGTGATGACTTCTGGACAATTGTGTTGTTTGATTATTTGTTGGTGTATTGTGTTGTGTGTTTCCATTTACAGTTTGGTCACGCTTGGGTTAAATAATAGCATGGCAGTAGGAAAGGATTAAAACATTAAGAACAAGACGGTGAAGCAGAATGGGAGTAGAGATTGGTGGATGTGTAGCATGTGCAGCCACAAGACCCAGACTTATAACAACCCCGGCACCCCTATTCCCACAAAAAGACCCCAAGGGTTATGTGTGCATGATTGGCCTGACTAAGGAAAGAAACCCTAAGAATTGTGACACTTTGAGCGTTATTTTCCCCCCCATCAGTAACAGAACCAGAACAGGACTATTTTCACCCAAAAAGGGGGAGGGGAACTACACTTGCTTCGTTAGAAGTTCAAGCACACCTCAAGTACGCTTGGGGCACATCCCGGCGGTGTAACCGCACAGTCACTGGGAACGAGTCTGTGGGTTCATGGGCACGAGCAGGATTGTATGATTATTGTGGAAGGATGACTTTGGTTGTTAACATGCCAGAGAACTCGGAGGGGACATGCGCCATGGTCAGGTTAGCAGCTCCTTTATTACTGATAGGCAAAAAACTACACAGGGACCCGGTAACTGATGCAGCAAGACAGAAGCGAAAGGCAAACCATTTTGATTTAACAAGGAATACCCCCACATACATAGATGCAATAGAAATACCTCGTGGAGTTCCGGACAGGTATAAGTTAGCAGACCAGATAGCAGGGGGATTTGAGAATATTCCGATACTTTCCGCATTATTCCCCATTACTCCAAATAAAAATGTGGATCGGATTAACTATGTACATTATAATGTCCTCAGGCTAGCCAACCTGACTAGGGATGCAGTGCAGGGACTTAGAGATCAGCTGGGACCAACCTCACTGATGGCGGTGCAAAATCGTATGGCATTAGATATGTTGTTGGCGGAAAAGGGGGGCGTCTGCGCTATGCTTGAGGATATGTGTTGTACATTCATTCCTAATAATACCGCTCCGGATGGGTCAGTTAGTAGAGCATTGGATGGTTTGAAGACCCTATCAGAGGAAATGCATGAGAATTCAGGCATAAACAACCAGTTGGAATCCTGGATGGTGAGCCGGTTCGGTCAGTGGAAAGACTTAATTGTGTCATTGATGGTTTCATTAGCCACATTCACGGGAATTGCTGTGACATGCGGGTGCTGCTGTATTCCATGTATTAGGGCGTTAATGGTTAGACTAATCTCAGCTATGATAGAAAGGAAAGATGTGCATGAGGGTACCACGATGATGCCACTGATACAGGGGGAAAGGGACGTAGAGACAGGAGATGCCAGAATAAAGGAGTGTGATTGGTGATCTCTTTGTAGAGATCAAAAGGGGGAATTGTGGGGTTTCAGAAATTAAATGAATGCTAAGCTTACACTAGTAGAGAATAATGCGCAGAATGGAATAGGACTAATCCTTGAATAAATAAAATAATTACTGTATGTCCAGACATAACAGGAAATGCCCTAGACGTGCATATGTGTGATTATGCAAGAAGACACGTGTACGAGACGGTCAAACAGAGGTGACGGCTGAGATGGAAAAACACAAAAGCAGAAGTGTCACAGGGCGAGAGAAATATAAGTCTGTCTGTTGCAAAGTTATGCTTTAGGTCTCACTCGCACTGTGTTGTGAAGTGACATCTCCAGAGCTCTGCATTAATAAAAGGTCACAGGGTAACGCACTGGTTCCTGTCTCTTCTTTCCTGCGTCAACGGACACGACATTAACTAATGATATAACAGAATCTGGCCCTTAGCTATTTTATTAGCTTTTTATCAGGGCACGCTTAGTAGAACGTCACATCACTACATCAACCTTTTAAAAAAATTAACAGGCAATCAAATTATTTTGGCTATACTAAAACCTGTCCTGGAGCAATGCCTAGCTAGCTGGATAGCTAACACTAACATGCAAGACTGAGTTTGTTTTGCAGAAGTAGCAGACGCTAAATAGCTGCCTTGTAAAAGAGGTTTGCATTGGGGACTGTTTGTATTTGATGTATGCACGTTAGGTATTATTGCATAACGCTATTTGTGATGTATTTTTGTTTTTCAATCAGTCACATTCCGAGCCAAACTTCTCTTAGCTATCTTGTATCAGTGGAGAACTACTTTTGATGGCATTGTTACTAGCTAACTGTTAGCTAGCAAGGTAACAAGGTAACTCTTTTCAAACAACAAAAAGAAAAAACACTTTACTGTGATTAACAACTATGAATTTACTAAGTTGTGATTGTTTCATAGAAGGTCTGATTAGCTAGCCTAGCTAAAGCTATGTTTGATACGTTTTGATACGTCTAACGACACTGGCATTTTTGGACAAGAGTAGCTTTATAGTTGCTTAGCTAATGTCACAGAATTAAAAGTAGAATCAGAAGGAAATGTTGAATATTGTGTCATTGCACCAGCCATGAGGCATTAAAGTGTCTGGACAAGAACATAGCTAGCTAGCTAACTGGCTTAGATCAGTACTGCAGCTCCCACACCTCGGTTTATTACATCATAATAGGTAATGTGGACTTTTTAAGGACCATTGTTGTGTTTGATAACCCGTTCAGAAAAGGTGTTCTTGATGAACCGATACTGAAACGGACACTAAAGAGATCATCCAAGAGCTGCTGAGGTTCCTGAGCCATGAATGTCCGGCCTCCAGCATCTACTCTGGACAGGTATGTCACCGCCTTGCACCAGGACGCAGAGATCCATGAGCATGACTGAGATGTAATTATAACTATATACAATTCATTAGTCTGATGCTAATGAGCACACATGCACACCTGCTGTCCAGTTCTTTAACATCCATATTCATCACCTTGATTTATCTTAGTTAGTTGCTGCTGAAGCTCTGTCTCTCTTTCTCTCTTTCCCCATGCCTCCTTCCCTTCCTGTAGGAGTGTGGATACACCACTGGCGTTGTTGCCTGATGCACCTCCTTTGGAAGAGGACACGGTCCACTGTCAGAACTGGCAAGAGACAGTGGAGCCGCACACACTCGCCTCTCTCGGCTCCCGGGAGATCGAACGGCAGGCTGTCATATATGGTAAAACAGCAAATGTGGTGCACAGCAAATGACTATAAAAGACAACTCCCAGTACACAGTTAACATGTAAAATGAAAAAAAAATTATTTACTGATCTAACTTAAACTAAATAGCTACTAAATCTTTTGAACATACAGTATTCTATTTATTATGCACATATGGTAATTCTATCCTGACTCATGAACATGTGGAATTCTGAATTGTGTAACTTTTGTAAGAAATTGTAGTGACTTTGCTATATCCTCTTCCTCAGAGCTGTTCACAACGGAAGCATCTCACCTGCGGACTCTCAGGGTTCTCGATCAGGTGTTCTTCCAGAAGATGAGGAACCTTTTGACCGTCGAAGAACTTTCCTGTATCTTCCCCAACCTGCCCCAGGTCTACAGTCTTCATGGTCAGTCTCTCTGTGTGCGCGCGTGTGTGCGTCCGTGCAAATCCGCTCCATTTGTCTTAGTGTGTTTTCAAACCTAAATTTCTGAAGCCTACTTGGTGTCTAAATCATAATCAAGATTAAAGAAGTGTAAAACCCACCCAAACTGGGAATTTAATGACAGAACAATATCAGCTATTGGCACCATGCCATTACTGTGAGCAGGTATGGACTGGAGGCTGTACATGTTGTTTCTGCGGTGGCCTTCATGACACAAGTAGAGTTTTGTTGCCCACTGACACAACTTTCTAACAAACCACATACACACTGGCTCGCTTAAACAGATTCTGTTTTGTGGTGTTGCATTTGTGTTTCAGCGAATCTGTGTGAGTCCATGAAGAGGCTGAGGGACTCTCCTATAGTTCAAGGCATAGGAGACATCATGGTGTCTAGAGTGAGAGCTGGCTAGTGTTACTCCCTTTCTAATTCACATCATCTTTTGGTGCTGTCTAAAATGAAGTGGTTGTTCTGTGTAGTGTGGGATATACTTGTTGCTTTACTTGATATGTCAGTAGCTCGTGTTTGTGTGTGTGCGTGTTAGTTTGAAGACGCTGCAGGAGAGGAGTTCCAGGAGCAGGTGTCTCACCTGTGCAGTCAGCAGAGTCAGGCACTGGAGCTCATTAAAAATAAACGCAAAGACCCGCGTTTCGCGCACCTTATACAGGTAACACTTTTTAGAGGTATAAAGCCTTTGGACAAACCTACAAACACTAGAGCTTCTGCCATATTTGTTAGTGGGCTGGGTTGTGAATTGGTTGACCCATATTTTGAATTGGAGACTATCCAGTCTTTTAGATTTGACTTTTATTGCAGCACATAACTTCTAGTGATGCTGTTTTAGGTATAAATTGGTGTTGCAGTCAACAGAATCCACATTTGGACTTAGATGTCCTTGGCTCATTCATGTGTGTGTGTGTGTGTGTGTGTGTTAGGAATGTGAAGCCAGCCCTCACTGCCGCCGACTACAATTAAAGGACCTTCTAGTGTCTGAGATGCAGAGACTCACCAAATACCCCTTGCTGCTGGATAACATCATCAGACACACAGAAGGCATGTATAGAAACACTCACATACAATGTATTGAACCATGAAAACACTTCAGTATACACACACATACCAGCTTACCAAGGAGGCAAGCACACACACCCTTTCTCCTGGATTAACACTAGTATGTGCCCCCACAACAGCTGGTTCTCCAGACCTGCAGCCATTGCTGAGGGCACAGGCGTGCTGCCGTGGGATACTACGAGCTGTCAATGAGGTCGTCAGGGAGACGGAGCACCGGCGACTGCTCAGCCGTTATCAGCGCAGGCTAGACTTGTCCCCTCTGGAGAGGCAGGCCAGTCCTGTCGCTGCTCAGTTCAAGGTACGGCCTTACTATGTATCCACCATCTGCCTTCCAAACAGCTTCTCTGGTCTTGGAGCACCTGATCCAGAGTATGAATTATTAACTATATTCTTTTTCTATGTAGAATCTGGACCTGACCACTAAGAAACTGATCCACGAAGGACCGTTGACTTGGAAAGTTAGTAAAGATAAAGCTATAGGTAAGAGATCATCACAGCTGAACAAATCACTGTTAACTCTGGGGAATGCAGCTATTGAGAGCATGGGGCTATGCTGACTTGGAGTTATTTGGTTCCCTGCTACCTCACACATGACATGGTCTGAATAACTGTGTGTTTGTGTGTGTGTGTGTATACCTGCATCTGCCTGTATGTTCATAAGTGTGTATACACATGTTTCAAGGACTTTTAATGTGAATGGATGCTTTCAGTGATCTGTGTGCAAGCTTGCATACATTTTTGTTTTTCCTCTTGCAAATGATTACTTGACAGGTCCATTCTCACTCTGTGTGTGTGTGTGTGTGTGTGTGTTCCAGACATTCATGCTCTGCTTCTCTCAGACATGTTGGTGCTACTCCAAAGGGGTTCAGGTGACCGTTTGATCTTGCGATGTCCAGCGCGCTCACTGGGTGGGGTTTGGGGTAGGAACACGAACCTCAAAACCCCCTTTTGCCCCGTTGTTCGCTTGGATTCATCTCTTGTCAGATTTGTGGCTACAGGTATATTTGTAATTATTCTTACAGCTATGAATAGCCAGAATAGATGAATGGGTCTGGAATAACTATGTCTTTATTTTATTTTTAAAAAATTAAGAAGCCAGTTAGAAATTGCATGTGGGTTAGTTTGAATACATTGTTTGACAACCTGCTCTTCTCTATCAGATAACAAGGCCTTGTATGTGATCAGTACATCAGAGAGACAGATATACGAGCTGGTGGCTGGGACTTCCTCTGAGAAAAACACGTGAGTTTGTTTTTTTGTCTCTCTCTGACCCACCATCTTCTCATCAAGGTCAACCAGTCAGCACTGCTGTGTCTGTTTTGTGATAACATTTATGGTGTCAGGCCATTTATGTTCAGAAGATTTTAACAACATTGTGCTGTTGTAGAAATTGGGACCTGATGGCTTTAGCGATGTTTCCACAGATGGAAGAACCTGTTAGAAAAGACCATCTCCTCGGCCTCTGGAGGCAGTGAAGCCACCAAGCAAGGATCAACAGCTATCCCAACTGACCAATCAGAAGCCTACATGCATACTGGTGGGCAGGGTTATGTGGGAGGACGAGCTAAAATGGCTGATGCTGCTCTTCAAGATGGTAAGAATTTGTTACACTCCATTACACAGTCATTGTTGCACTATGATAGTTAAACAGTATATTTCTGGTGGTGGTGGTGGTGTTTTAATAAATAGAATTTTAGCAGGCTCAGATATTTACCAACTTTTTTGCACCCTTTGTGTTCTGCCAGTCAGGACACTAAGACTGTTGATCCTTGGATCCTTGGATCCTTTAGAGGCTGCCAGTCAGAAGCAGAAAGTGACATCATTGTCCTCACAGCAAGAAGGGCAGGAGATGCCTTGCCAGTCACCAAAAGGCCGTTCACACCTGGAGATGCTGAGGCATGAAACGAGGCCCTGCCAATCACGAGCAAGCATACGGCAGCGCATGATAAAAAATGTGGATGGAATCTTTCAATCAATGAAGGGGCTGATGAAAAACCTGCATCAGCTTAGGGTAAAGTGGATATATTACTCACGCTCTCTCAAACACACACACACACACACACACACACACACACACACACACACACACACACACACACACACACACACACACACACACACACACACACACACACACACACACACACACACACACACTATCATTGCAGCTAGCTAGCACTTTCATGTTATGTTTTAAAAGAATGGCTTTGTGCACTTGTGAGATCCTGGTTAATTCCTTGTTTTCATTTTCATAGGAGATTGAAGCAGACGACTGTAGACTGCTCACAATGGTGAGAAAAAAGTCACCTGTCAGTCAGTTCAGATGACACCATCCATGGGTCTTCCTCCATTATCAGGACACCATCTATTTATCTTGGGTCGAGCGATGGTAAGTGTGTCAAAGAAGCCATTTATAAATACTGGGGCTAAACCTGTTTAATGCTGTACCACAATTCTTTTTGATTGTACCAAACAAAAAGATCTAGTCTGGAATCACTAGAATAATATGGGGTTGAGTTTAAATGGAGCACACAGTTGAATATTAAAACATCACCGCAAATCTTGGGTCTTGCTATTGCCAGACTGAAAACTGGCCTTCAAACCTGTAGCAATTCCCAATTTTAACTTTAAGAATTTTATGTATTTATTTGAATAATGTTTAGTATTGATTTTGGAGTTGACGTAATTATGTTGCTTATGGTGTACTACCCCTGCAGACTGTGGCAATTGTATGGTCATCTTTCCAACCTGTTTAGGTAACGAAGAAGGGCCAACAGAACCAGTTCAGCCCAAGATCCATTCTACAGGATTTTGATTCATTACACGAGACATTGTAAAGAGTTTTACTTACACATTTGAAACATGAACACACACATACTAAGGGTGTGGCATTCCTGCCATTTCATACATCCTGTGTAGCTCTTTACTAGAATCCCAGCATGCCTTTCTCCTGGGAGAAACCTGCAAATATTGTATTGTCTACAACTGAGAAGAGAGACAGGACAGACGAACCTTCAGCTCATGCACCGAGTTGGAATAAAAAGCATTCAAATGAAAGTCCAGATATGTGAGGTGTTTTTTTTTTATTAGGTAAAGCTAAAGTTGGAACAAGGGAACTGAGGTGACAGTTTTAAAAAAAAAAGTCAATGAAGATGAAGAAATGGAACTAAAATGAGACTGAAAATGTATGGCTGAGGAAATGAATCTGCCCATTAAAGGGACCCCCCCCAAGCACTTTACCCAATACATGTATGTTAATACTCACTCACGTCATCAGTGACAAACTGGCAACCTAACAGGTGCCATTTTGCTCGAGGACCCATAATCAGCCCATGTCAACTTGACCCAAGATTGTGGCTCTCTTCGCCTTATGGAATGTGTGGATGGGTGACTTAAACAAATTCAGGTTCTTTTTCACTGGGACCCCTGCAAGACACATGGGCTCCAAGAGAGTATTTTGCATTAATATCATCATATGTCTATGTTGTATCCTTTATTTTATAAATTAACACTATGCGAGAGCAAAGAATAAAGAGTGTGGAAGGAGTTTATTTTATTTCTTTAAGCATTCTACAGAATAGAAAATAAAGGTTTGGCCTCTCTTTACGCACAATGGATATGGCAGGGCGTACTGGGATTGCCATTGTGTTGTGGCAAGACATCATCTTCACTGCTCATTACTGTATACTTATTTGTGCAGCCCTGTTCTGGACTGACTCCTGTCAACATTGCAGGGAACAAAAAGGATCATATTTGTTGTCTGATATCATGTCATTACCTATGAAGGGGCACCTTCTGTGTAGTGTAAATACTGTGAAGCTCGTCCCTCACCTCTTGAAATGGCTCAGTGATGCCAGGGTTGGTTTTTGACACATATGAAAGGATTTATACTTTGATCTGTTAAGATGTTGGTGGAAGTGGTTCCTTTACACTGACTCCAGTTTGGCCTTTGTTGTATAATGGCTAATGTTATGGTTCAAAAAAGAATGAAATTGTCCAAGATCAGTGTTAAGGACCAGGTTATACCTTAATCTAGCTGCATCTGGATGCTAATAGCCTAATGCTAGATTATGCCATCACATTTCCCTTTTATAAACTAACCTGTGAAAGGGAGAAGGAAGAATGGCCCTCTATCCTGTGTGGCTTTCCCACTCCCATGTGTTGGGACTGTTTTGAGGGTCGTTGGTTTAATTGGATTTTGGGGTGAATGTGGACCGGGCTTTGACAATTGACAAAATGTATAGAGCGGCTGGTCCATTTTTGGCTTTGTATGCAAGCATCAAGATTTCAAATCTGATGTGGTCAGTTACTTCATACTGCCAATGAAGTGAGCGCAGCAGTGGAGGGACATATGAATTTAGGAAGATTGAAGACCAGTGATGCAGCTGCATTATGGACAAGTTGTAGAGGGCTGATGGCTCTTAGAGGAAGACCAGCAAGTAGCGAGTTGCAGTAGTTTAGCTTTGAGATTACAAAAGACTGCACAATTACCTGGGCAGCTTCCTGTGAAAGAAAGGGCCGAATCCTTCGTATGCTACAAAGGAGAAATCTGCAAGACCAGGTCAGATTTGAAATATGAGTAGAGAATGACAACTGGTTGTCCAAAGTTATGCCCAGGCTACGAGCAGCTTCAGATAGTGATACCAGGGAGTTCTCGATGTACATAAGCTCGGCTTTACTGGGGTTGAGCCTCAAGTGGTGGCTGTCATCCATGACACAATGTCAGTCAAGCATGCTGAGATAAGTCTGGAGACCTGCGTATCGGAGGGTGGGAAAGAAAGAAATAATTGGGTGTCATCAGCATAGCAGTGGTAGGAAAAGCCATGAGAAGATATTACATCACCAAGAGAACAGGTATACAAAGAGAAGAGGGCCTAATACTGAGCCCTGGGGGACACCAGAGGAGAGTCTACATGGATTGGAAGTGGATCCTTTCCATGTTACCTGATAGGACTGAAAAAACTGGAATCAGATTGTGAGCTAAGAAAGGGGGAGAGAGACAAGTACTCATGCATGTGAGCACACAGCTAGACAACATGGAAAAAAGACACCCAACATGCACCCAACATGCAGCAGGAGTGGCTAAAGCCATACAGAAAACAGCGCATCTGGTAATGGGACATCCAATCACGGTACTAACCACACACAGTGTAATAGCATACGTGAACTCACAAGCCTTCGCCTTGACAGCACTAAGGCAACAGAGGATCAGCAAAATTTTGGAAGCACCACACATCACGTACACGCATGAACGAATCAACATGGCAGACATGATGGGAGGAGAAGAGCCTCATCAGTGCGAACAGGAAGTCAAAAAGCAGGAGAAGGTGAGACCAGACCTAGAAGGAGAACCAATTCCAGGAGCAGGGAACATGTTCACCGATGGATGTGGATTTAGAGGACCATACGGGGATATAAAGGCAGGGTGTGCAGTGGTGGCAGAAACACAGGGAGAAGTAGATGAATTTTGGACGGTGAAAGCAGAAAGGCTGAAAGGTTAGCAATCAGCACAGCGAGCTGAGGTAATGGCAGTAGTGGAGGCCTTGAAGTTAGCAAAGGGCAAGGAAGTGAATATTTATACTGACTCTGCTTACACGGTAGGGGCAGCACATGTGGAGCTAAGACAATGGATGAGAGCAGGGTTTAGGACAGCGGGAAACAAACCAATTAAACATGAGGCAGAAATGAGGGAGCTGGCAAAGGCCTTGCAGGGACCAGAAAGAGTAGCTATCATAAAGTGCAGGGGACATGTAGAGTATGTCAACAGTACAATCCCAAACCTACAAGTAAGGTGGCACCCGGTAAGTATCCGTTGTCATTAACACCAGGGGAAGAGATAGTAAATGACTACACAGACATGGTGGACTCAGCACAGGGGTACACGTACGTATTGATGCGCGTAGACAACTACACAGGGTGGACGGAAGCGTGGCCAACAAAACGGGAAGACAGTGCTTCAGTGGTAAAGTTCCTGGTGAACCAGTACATTCCTCACCATGGGTTTCCGAGAAAGGTGAGATCAGATAATGGCACTCATTTTACAGCGCGCAATTTGCAGGAGTTAGAGAAAATGCTGGGTCTGAAACATTCATTTGCGGCAGTGTATCATCCTCAGTCTCAAGGTAAGGTGGAAAGGATGAATCTAAATGTGAAAAACAAAGTGGCCAAAATCTGTGCACAGACAAAATTAAATTGGGTTGACGCCTTCCCTTTGGCATTAATGCAAATGAGATGTTCAGTAAATGCAACAACTGGTTTTACCCCTTTTGAATTGCAGACAGGTCGAGGATTTCCAGGACCCCACGGACCCTTAACAATAAATGAGAAAACAAAAACATCTCACACACACATCATACTTTAATGAATTGCAAAGTATCGTTTCAGCTTTCTCCACGCAGGAGGGGGACCGGACGGGGAGCAGACAGAGAAAATGGAGTGAGCCGAGGTGGACAGGTCCATTCCAGGTGACAGAAAGAACCAGCCACGCCGTAGGCCTGAAGGGTAAAGGGGAAACGTGGTTTCATCTGAGCCAGTGCGCCGCCGCAGAGTCACTGCAGAGGAGTCTGCAAGAGACAGCGAGGGACCTTGCTGAAACATCACCTAACTCACCTGACCCAGACGGGTCAGGTGTTCACTCCCACACAGAAGGGGCAGAATAATCCCCGGGAGCAAAAGGGTGAAGGTAGTCCACCCTTAGACCCCGAAGTAAGAAGAACAGAACACCAGTGATGACTTCTGGACAATTGTGTTGTTTGATTATTTGTTGGTGTATTGTGTTGTGTGTTTCCATTTACAGTTTGGTCACACTTGGGTTAAATAATAGCATGGCAGTAGGAAAGGATTAAAACATTAAGAACAAGACGGTGAAGCAGAATGGGGGTAGAGATTGGTGGATGTGTAGCATGTGCAGCCACAAGACCCAGACTTATAACAACCCCGGCACCCCTATTCCCACAAAAAGACCCCAAGGGTTATGCGTGCATGATTGGCCTGACTAAGGAAAGAAACCCTACGAATTGTGACACTTTGAGCGTTATTTTCCCCCCCATCAGTAACAGAACCCGAACAGGACTATTTTCACCCAAAAAGGGGGAGGGGAACTACACGTGCTTCGTTAGAAGTTCAAGCACACCTCAAGTACGCTTGGGGCACATCCCGGCGGTGTAACCGCACGGTCACTGGGAGCGAGTCTGTGGGTTCATGGGCACGAGCAGGATTGTATGATTATTGTGGAAGGATGACTTTGGTTGTTAACATGCCAGAGAACTCGGAGGGGACATGCGCCATGGTCAGGTTAGCAGCTCCTTTATTACTGATAGGCAAAAAACTACACAGGGACCCGGTAACTGATGCAGCAAGACAGAAGCGAAAGGCAAACCATTTTGATTTAACAAGGAATACCCCCACATACATAGATGCAATAGAAATACCTCGTGGAGTTCCGGACAGGTATAAGTTAGCAGACCAGATAGCAGGGGGATTTGAGAATATTCCGATACTTTCCGCATTATTCCCCATTACTCCAAATAAAAATGTGGATCGGATTAACTATGTACATTATAATGTCCTCAGGCTAGCCAACCTGACTAGGGATGCAGTGCAGGGACTTAGAGATCAGCTGGGACCAACCTCACTGATGGCGGTGCAAAATCGTATGGCATTAGATATGTTGTTGGCGGAAAAGGGGGGCGTCTGCGCTATGCTTGAGGATATGTGTTGTACATTCATTCCTAATAATACCGCTCCGGATGGGTCAGTTAGTAGAGCATTGGATGGTTTGAAGACCCTATCAGAGGAAATGCATGAGAATTCAGGCATAAACAACCAGTTGGAATCCTGGATGGTGAGCCGGTTCGGTCAGTGGAAAGACTTAATTGTGTCATTGATGGTTTCATTAGCCACATTCACGGGAATTGCTGTGACATGCGGGTGCTGCTGTATTCCATGTATTAGGGCATTAATGGTTAGACTAATCTCAGCTATGATAGAAAGGAAAGATGTGCATGAGGGTACCACGATGATGCCACTGATACAGGGGGAAAGGGACGTAGAGACAGGAGATGCCAGAATAAAGGAGTGTGATTGGTGATCTCTTTGTAGAGATCAAAAGGGGGAATTGTGGGGTTTCAGAAATTAAATGAATGCTAAGCTTACACTAGTAGAGAATAATGCGCAGAATGGAATAGGACTAATCCTTGAATAAATAAAATAATTACTGTATGTCCAGACATAACAGGAAATGCCCTAGACGTGCATATGTGTGATTATGCAAGAAGACACGTGTACGAGACGGTCAAACAGAGGTGACGGCTGAGATGGAAAAACACAAAAGCAGAAGTGTCACAAGGCGAGAGAAATATAAGTCTGTCTGTTGCAAAGTTATGCTTTAGGTCTCACTCGCACTGTGTTGTGAAGTGACATCTCCAGAGCTCTGCATTAATAAAAGGTCACAGGGTAACGCACTGGTTCCTGTCTCTTCTTTCCTGCGTCAACGGACACGACATTAACTAATGATATAACAGAATCTGGCCCTTAGCTATTTTATTAGCTTTTTATCAGGGCACGCTTAGTAGAACGTCACATCACTACATCAACCTTTTAAAAAAATTAACAGGCAATCAAATTATTTTGGCTACACTAAAACCTGTCCTGGAGCAATGCCTAGCTAGCTGGATAGCTAACACTAACATGCAAGACTGAGTTTGTTTTGCAGAAGTAGCAGACGCTAAATAGCTGCCTTGTAAAAGAGGTTTGCAATGGGGACTGTTTGTATTTGATGTATGCACGTTAGGTATTATTGCATAATGCTATTTGTGATGTATTTTTGTTTTTCAATCAGTCACATTCCGAGCCAAACTTCTCTTAGCTATCTTGTATCAGTGGAGAACTACTTTTGATGGCATTGTTACTAGCTAACTGTTAGCTAGCAAGGTAACAAGGTAACTCTTTTCAAACAACAAAAAGAAAAAACACTACTATGATTAACAACTATGAATTTACTAAGTTGTGATTGTTTCATAGAAGGTCTGAGTAGCTAGCCTAGCTAAAGCTATGTTTGATACGTTTTGATACGTCTAACGACACTGGCATTTTTGGACAAGAGTAGCTTTATAGTTGCTTAGCTAATGTCACAGAATTAAAAGTAGAATCAGAAGGAAATGTTGAATATTGTGTCATTGCACCAGCCATGAGGCATTAAAGTGTCTGGACAAGAACATAGCTAGCTAGCTAACTGGCTTAGATCAGTACTGCAGCTCCCACACCTCGGTTTATTACATCATAATAGGTAATGTGGACTTTTTAATGACCATTGTTGTGTTTGATAACCCGTTCAGAAAAGGTGTTCTTGATGAACCGATACTGAAACGAACACTAAAGAGATCATCCAACATTGAACATATTTCACTAGACACACTAGTGGAAGAGCTGCTGAGGTTCCTGAGCCATGAATTTCCGGCCTCCAGCATCTACTCTGGACAGGTATGTCACCGCCTTGCAGCAGGATGCAGAGATCCATGAGCATGACTGAGATGTAATTATAACTATATACACCTCATTAGTCTGATGCTAATGAGCACACATGCACACCTGCTGTCCAGTTCTTTAACATCCATATCCATCACCTTGATTTATTTTAGTTAGTTGCTGCTGAAGCTCTGTCTCTCTTTCTCTCTTTCCCCATGCCTCCTTCCCTTCCTGTAGGAGTGTGGATACACCACTGGCGTTGTTGCCTGATGCACCTCCTTTGGAAGAGGACACGGTCCACTGTCAGAACTGGCAGGAGACAGTGGAGCCGCACACACTCGCCTCTCTCGGCTCCCGGGAGATCGAACGGCAGGCTGTCATATATGGTAAAACAGCAAATGTGGTGCACAGCAACTGACTATAAAAGACAACTCCCAGTACACAGTTAATATGTAAAATGAAAAAAAATTATTTACTGATCTACAGTATTCTATTTATTATGCACATATGGTAATTCTATCCTGACTCATGAACATGTGGAATTCTGAATTGTGTAACGTTTGTAAGAAATTGTAGTGACTTTGCTATATCCTCTTCCTCAGAGCTGTTCACAACGGAAGCGTCTCACCTGCGGACTCTCAGGGTTCTCGATCAGGTGTTCTTCCAGAAGATGAGGAACCTTTTGACCGTCGAAGAACTTTCCTGTGTCTTCCCCAACCTGCCCCAGGTCTACAGTCTTCATGGTCAGTCTCTCTGTGTGCGCGCGTGTGTGCGGGCGTGTGTGCGTGCGTGCAAATCCGCTCCATTTGTCTTAGTGTGTTTTCAAACCTAAATTTCTGAAGCCTACTTGGTGTCTAAATCATAATCAAGATTAAAGAAGTGTAAAACCCACCCAAACTGGGAACTTAATGACAGAACAATATCAGCTATTGGCACCATGCCATTACTGTGAGCAGGTATGGACTGGAGGCTGTACATGTTGTTTCTGCGGTGGCCTTCATGACACAAGTAGAGTTTTGTTGCCCACTGACACAACTTTCTAACAAACCACATACACACTGGCTCGCTTAAACAGATTCTGTTTTGTGGTGTTGCATTTGTGTTTCAGCGAATCTGTGTGAGTCCATGAAGAGGCTGAGGGACTCTCCTATAGTTCAAGGCATAGGAGACATCATGGTGTCTAGAGTGAGAGCTGGCTAGTGTTACTCCCTTTCTAGTTCACATCATCTTTTGGTGCTGTCTAAAATGAAGTGGTTGTTCTGTGTAGTGTGGGATATACTTGTTGCTTTACTTGATATGTCAGTAGCTCATGTGTTTGTGTGTGTGCGTGTTAGTTTGAAGACGCTGCAGGAGAGGAGTTCCAGGAGCAGGTGTCTCACCTGTGCAGTCAGCAGAGTCAGGCACTGGAGCTCATTAAAAATAAACGCAAAGACCCGCGTTTCGCGCACCTTATACAGGTAACACTTTTTAGAGGTATAAAGCCTTTGGACAAACCTACAAACACTAGAGCTTCTGCCATATTTGTTAGTGGGCTGGGTTGTGAATTGGTTGACCCATATTTTGAATTGGAGACTATCCAGTCTTTTATATTTGACTTTTATTGCAGCACATAACTTCTAGTGATGCTGTTTTAGGTATAAATTGGTGTTGCAGTCAACAGAATCCACATTTGGACTTAGATGTCCTTGGCTCATTCGTGTGTGTGTGTGTGTGTTAGGAATGTGAAGCCAGCCCTCACTGCCGCCGACTAGAATTAAAGGACCTTCTAGTGTCTGAGATGCAGAGACTCACCAAATACCCTTTGCTGCTGGATAACATCATCAGACACACAGAAGGCATGTATAGAAACACTCACATACAATGTATTGAACCATGAAAACACTTCAGTATACACACACATACCAGCTTACCAAGGAGGCAAGCACACACACCCTTTCTCCTGGATTAACACTAGTATGTGCCCCCACAACAGCTGGTTCTCCAGACCTGCAGCCATTGCTGAGGGCACAGGCGTGCTGCCGTGGGATACTACGAGCTGTCAATGAGGTCGTCAGGGAGACGGAGCACCGGCGACTGCTCAGCCGTTATCAGCGCAAGCTAGACTTGTCCCCTCTGGAGAGGCAGGCCAGTCCTGTCGCTGCTCAGTTCAAGGTACGGCCTTACTATGTATCCACCATCTGCCTTCCAAACAGCTTCTCTGGTCTTGGAGCACCTGATCCAGAGTATGAATTATTAACTATATTCTTTTTCTATGTAGAATCTGGACCTGACCACTAAGAAACTGATCCACGAAGGACCGTTGACTTGGAAAGTTAGTAAAGATAAAGCTATAGGTAAGAGATCATCACAGCTGAACAAATCACTGTTAACTCTGGGGAATGCAGCTATTGAGAGCATGGTGCTATGCTGACTTGGAGTTATTTGGTTCCCTGCTACCTCACACATGACATGGTCTGAATAACTGTGTGTGTGTGTGTGTGTGTGTGTGTGTGTGTGTACACCTGCATCTGCCTGTATGTTCATACGTGTGTATACACATGTTTCAAGGACTTTTAATGTGAATGGATGCTTTCAGTGATCTGTGTGCAAGCTTGCATACATTTTTGTTTTTCCTCTTGCAAATGATTACTTGACAGGTCCATTCTCACTCTGTGTGTGTGTGTGTGTGTGTGTGTGTGTGTGTGTGTGTGTGTGTGTGTGTTCCAGACATTCATGCTCTGCTTCTCTCAGACATGTTGGTGCTACTCCAAAGGGGTTCAGGTGACCGTTTGATTTTGCGATGTCCAGCGCGCTCACTGGGTGGGGTTTGGGGTAGGAACACGGACCTCAAAACCCCCTTTTGCCCCGTTGTTCGCTTGGATTCATCTCTTGTCAGAACTGTGGCTACAGGTATATTTGTAGTTATTCTTACAGCTATGAATAGCCAGAATAGATGAATGGGTCTGGAATAACTATGTCTTTATTTTATTTTTAAAAAATTAAGAAGCCAGTTAGAAATTGCATTTGGGTTAGTTTGAATACATTGTTTGACAACCTGCTCTTCTCTATCAGATAACAAGGCCTTGTATGTGATCAGTACATCAGAGAGACAGATATACGAGCTGGTGGCTGGGACTTCCTCTGAGAAAAACACGTGAGTTTGTTTTTTTGTCTCTCTCTGACCCACCATCTTCTCATCAAGGTCAACCAGTCAGCACTGCTGTGTCTGTTTTGTGATAACATTTATGGTGTCAGGCCATTTATGTTCAGATGATTTTAACAACATTGTGCTGTTGTAGAAATTGGGACCTGATGGCTTTAGCGATGTTTCCACAGATGGAAGAACCTGTTAGAAAAGACCATCTCCTCGGCCTCTGGAGGCAGTGAAGCCACCAAGCAAGGATCAACAGCTATCCCAACTGACCAATCAGAAGCCTACATGCATACTGGTGGGCAGGGTTATGTGGGAGGACGAGCTAAAATGGCTGATGCTGCTCTTCAAGATGGTAAGAATTTGTTACACTCCGTTACACAGTCATTGTTGCACTATGATAGTTAAACAGTATATTTCTGGTGGTGGTGGTGGTGGTGTTTTTATAAATAGAATTTTAGCAGGCTCAGATATTTACCAACTTTTTTGCACCCTTTGTGTTCTGCCAGTCAGGACACTAAGACTGTTGATCCTTGGATCCTTGGATCCTTTAGAGGCTGCCAGTCAGAAGCAGAAAGTGACATCATTGTCCTCACAGCAAGAAGGGCAGGAGATGCCTTGCCAGTCACCAAAAGGCCGTTCACACCTGGAGATGCTGAGGCATGAAACAAGGCCCTGCCAATCACGAGCAAGCATACAGCAGCGCATGCTAAAAAATGTGGATGGAATCTTTCAATCAATGAAGGGGCTGATGAAAAACCTGCATCAGCTTAGGGTAAAGTGGATATATTACTCACGCTCTCTCAAACACACACACACACACACACACACACTATCATTGCAGCTAGCTAGCACTTTCATGTTATGTTTTAAAAGAATGGCTTTGTGCACTTGTGAGATCCTGGTTAACTCCTTGTTTTCATTTTCATAGGAGATTGAAGCAGACCACTGTAGACTGCTCACAATGGTGAGAAAAAAGTCACCTGTCAGTCAGTTCAGATGACACCATCCATGGGTCTTCCTCCATTATCAGGACACCATCTATTTATCTTGGGTCGAGCGATGGTAAGTGTGTCAAAGAAGCCATTTATAAATACTGGGGCTAAACCTGTTTAATGCTGTACCACAATTCTTTTTGATTGTACCAAACAAAAAGATCTAGTCTGGAATCACTAGAATAATTTGGGGTTGAGTTTAAATGGAGCACACAGTTGAATATTAAAACATCACCGCAGATCTTGGGTCTTGCTATTGCCAGACTGAAAACTGGCCTTCAAACCTGTAGCAATTCCCAATTTTAACTTTAAGAATTTTATGTATTTATTTGAATAATGTTTAGTATTGATTTTGGAGTTGATGTAATTATGTTGCTTATGGTGTACTACCCCTGCAGACTGTGGCAATTGTATGGTCATCTTTCCAACCTGTTTAGGTAACGAAGAAGGGCCAACAGAACCAGTTCAGCCCAAGATCCATTCTACAGGATTTTGATTTATTACACGAGACATTGTAAAGAGTTTTACTTACACATTTGAAACATGAACACACACATACTAAGGGTGTGGCATTCCTGCCATTTCATACATCCTGTGTAGCTCTTTACTAGAATCCCAGCATGCCTTTCTCCTGGGAGAAACCTGCAAATATTGTATTGTCTGCAACTGAGAAGAGAGACAGGACAGACGAACCTTCAGCTCATGCACCGAGTTGGAATAAAAAGCATTCAAATGAAAGTCCAGATATGTGAGGTGTTTTTTTTTTTATTAGGTAAAGCTAAAGTTGGAACAAGGGAACTGAGGTGACAGTTTAAAAAAAAAATTAGTCAATGAAGATGAAGAAATGGAACTAAAATGAGACTGAAAATGTATGGCTGAGGAAATGAATCTGCCCATTAAAGGGACCCCCCCCAAGCACTTTACCCAATACATGTATGTTAATACTCACTCACGTCATCAGTGACAAACTGGCAACCCAACAGGTGCCATTTTGCTCGAGGACCCATAATCAGCCCATGTCAACTTGACCCAAGATTGTGGCTCTCTTCGCCTTATGGAATGTGTGGATGGGTGACTTAAAAAAATTCAGGTTCTTTTTCACTGGGACCCCTGCAAGACACATGGGCTCCAAGAGAGTATTTTGCATTAATATCATCATATGTCTATGTTGTGTCCTTTATTTTATAAATTAACACTATGCGAGAGCAAAGAATAAAGAGTGTGGAAGGAGTTTATTTTATTTCTTTAAGCGTTCTACAGAATAGAAAATAAAGGTTTGGCCTCTCTTTACGCACAATGGATAAGGCAGGGCGTACTGGGATTGCCATTGTGTTGTGGCAAGACATCATCTTCACTGCTCATTACTGTATACTTATTTGTGCAGCCCTGTTCTGGACTGACTCCTGTCAACATTGCAGGGAACAAAAAGGAACATATTTGTTGTCTGATATCATGTCATTACCTATGAAGGGGCACCTTCTGTGTAGTGTAAATACTGTGAAGCTCGTCCCTCACCTCTTGAAATGGCTCAGTGATGCCAGGGTTGGTTTTTGACACATATGAAAGGATTTATACTTTGATCTGTTAAGATGTTGGTAGAAGTGGCTCCTTTACACTGACTCCAGTTTGGCCTTTGTTGTATAATGGCTAATGTTATGGTTCAAAAAAGAATGAAATTGTCCAAGATCAGTGTTAAGGACCAGGTTCTACCTTAATCTAGCTGCATCTGGATGCTAATAGCCTAATGCTAGATTATGCCATCACATTTCCCTTTTATAAACTAACCTGTGAAAGGGAGAAGGACGAATGGCCCTCTATCCTGACAATTGACAAAATGTATAGAGCGGCTGGTCCATTTTTGGCTTTGTATGCAAGCATCAAGATTTCAAATCTGATGTGGTCAGTTACTTCATACTGCCAATGAAGTGAGCGCAGCAGTGGAGTGACATATGAATTTAGGAAGATTGAAGACCAGTGATGCAGCTGCATTATGGACAAGTTGTAGAGGGCTGATGGCTCTTAGAGGAAGACCAGCAAGTAGCGAGTTGCAGTAGTTTAGCTTTGAGAATACAAAAGACTGCACAATTACCTGGGCAGCTTCCTGTGAAAGAAAGGGCCGAATCCTTCGTATGCTACAAAGGAGAAATCTGCAAGACCAGGTCAGATTTGAAATATGAGTAGAGAATGACAACTGGTTGTCCAAAGTTATGCCCAGGCTACGAGCAGCTTCAGATAGTGATACCAGGGAGTTCTCGATGTACATAAGCTCGGCTTTACTGGGGTTGAGCCTCAAGTGGTGGCTGTCATCCATGACACAATGTCAGTCAAGCATGCTGAGATAAGTCTGGAGACCTGCGTATCGGAGGGTGGGAAAGAAAGAAATAATTGGGTGTCATCAGCATAGCAGTGGTAGGAAAAGCCATGAGAAGATATTACATCACCAAGAGAACAGGTATACAAAAAGAAGAGGGCCTAATACTGAGCCCTGGGGGACACCAGAGGAGAGTCTACATGGATTGGAAGTGGATCCTTTCCATGTTACCTGATAGGACTGAAAAAACTGGAATCAGATTGTGAGCTAAGAAAGGGGGAGAGAGACAAGTACTCATGCATGTGAGCACACAGCTAGACAACATGGAAAAAAGACACCCAACATGCACCCAACATGCAGCAGGAGTGGCTAAAGCCATACAGAAAACAGCGCATCTGGTAATGGGACATCCAATCACGGTACTAACCACACACAGTGTAATAGCATACGTGAACTCACAAGCCTTCGCCTTGACAGCACTAAGGCAACAGAGGATCAGCAAAATTTTGGAAGCACCACACATCACGTACACGCATGAACGAATCAACATGGCAGACATGATGGGAGGAGAAGAGCCTCATCAGTGCGAACAGGAAGTCAAAAAGCAGGAGAAGGTGAGACCAGACCTAGAAGGAGAACCAATCCTAGGAGCAGGGAACATGTTCACCGATGGATGTGGATTTAGAGGACCATACGGGGATATAAAAGCAGGGTGTGCAGTGGTGGCAGAAACACAGGGAGAAGTAGATGAATTTTGGACGGTGAAAGCAGAAAGGCTGAAAGGTTAGCAATCAGCACAGCGAGCTGAGGTAATGGCAGTAGTGGAGGCCTTGAAGTTAGCAAAGGGCAAGGAAGTGAATATTTATACTGACTCTGCTTACACGGTAGGGGCAGCACATGTGGAGCTAAGACAATGGATGAGAGCAGGGTTTAGGACAGCGGGAAACAAACCAATTAAACATGAGGCAGAAATGAGGGAGCTGGCAAAGGCCTTGCAGGGACCAGAAAGAGTAGCTATCATAAAGTGCAGGGGACATGTAGAGTATGTCAACAGTACAATCCCAAACCTACAATTAAGGTGGCACCCGGTAAGTATCCGTTGTCATTAACACCAGGGGAAGAGATAGTAAATGACTACACAGACATGGTGGACTCAGCACAGGGGTACACGTACGTATTGATGTGCGTAGACAACTACACAGGGTTGCCGGAAGCGTGGCCAACAAAACGGGAAGACAGTGCTTCAGTGGTAAAGTTCCTGGTGAACCAGTACATTCCTCACCATGGGTTTCCGAGAAAGGTGAGATCAGATAATGGCACTCATTTTACAGCGCGCAATTTGCAGGAGTTAGAGAAAATGCTGGGTCTGAAACATTCATTTGCGGCAGTGTATCATCCTCAGTCTCAAGGTAAGGTGGAAAGGATGAATCTAAATGTGAAAAACAAAGTGGCCAAAATCTGTGCACAGACAAAATTAAATTGGGTTGACGCCTTCCCTTTGGCATTAATGCAAATGAGATGTTCAGTAAATGCAACAACTGGTTTTACCCCTTTTGAATTGCAGACAGGTCGAGGATTTCCAGGACCCCAGGGACCCTTAACAATAAATGAGAAAACAAAAACATCTCACACACACATCATACTTTAATGAATTGCAAAGTATCGTTTCAGGTTTGTCCACGCAGGAGGGGGACCGGACGGGGAGCAGACAGAGAAAATGGAGTGAGCCGAGGTGGACAGGTCCATTCCAGGTGACAGAAAGAACCAGCCACGCCGTACGCCTGAAGGGTAAAGGGGAAACGTGGTTTCATCTGAGCCAGTGCGCCGCCGCAGAGTCACTGCAGAGGAGTCTGCAAGAGACAGCGAGGGACCTTGCTGAAACATCACCTAACTCACCTGACCCGGACGGGTCAGGTGTTCACTCCCACACAGAAGGGGCAGAATAATCCCCGGGAGCAAAAGGGTGAAGGTAGTCCACCCTTAGACACCGAAGTAAGAAGAACAGAACACCAGTGATGACTTCTGGACAATTGTGTTGTTTGATTATTTGTTGGTGTATTGTGTTGTGTGTTTCCATTTACAGTTTGGTCACGCTTGGGTTAAATAATAGCATGGCAGTAGGAAAGGATTAAAACATTAAGAACAAGACGGTGAAGCAGAATGGGGATAGAGATTGGTGGATGTGTAGCATGTGCAGCCACAAGACCCAGACTTATAACAACCCCGGCACCCCTATTCCCACAAAAAGACCCCAAGGGTTATGCGTGCATGATTGGCCTGACTAAGGAAAGAAACCCTAAGAATTGTGACACTTTGAGCGTTATTTTCCCCCCCATCAGTAACAGAACCAGAACAGGACTATTTTCACCCAAAAAGGGGGAGGGGAACTACACGTGCTTCGTTAGAAGTTCAAGCACACCTCAAGTACGCTTGGGGCACATCCCGGCGGAATGGTGTAACCGCACGGTCACTGGGAACGAGTCTGTGGGTTCATGGGCACGAGCAGGATTGTATGATTATTGTGGAAGGATGACTTTGGTTGTTAACATGCCAGAGAACTCGGAGGGGACATGCACCATGGTCAGGTTAGCAGCTCCTTTATTACTGATAGGCAAAAAACTACACAGGGACCCGGTAACTGATGCAGCAAGACAGAAGCGAAAGGCAAACCATTTTGATTTAACAAGGAATACCCCCACATACATAGATCCAATAGAAATACCTCGTGGATTTCCGGACAGGTATAAGTTAGCAGACCAGATAGCAGGGGGATTTGAGAATATTCCGATACTTTCCGCATTATTCCCCATTACTCCAAATAAAAATGTGGATCGGATTAACTATGTACATTATAATGTCCTCAGGCTAGCCAACCTGACTAGGGATGCAGTGCAGGGACTTAGAGATCAGCTGGTACCAACCTCACTGATGGCGGTGCAAAATCGTATGGCATTAGATATGTTGTTGGCGGAAAAGGGGGGCGTCTGCGCTATGCTTGAGGATATGTGTTGTACATTCATTCCTAATAATACCGCTCCGGATGGGTCAGTTAGTAGAGCATTGGATGGTTTGAAGACCCTATCAGAGGAAATGCATGAGAATTCAGGCATAAACAACCAGTTGGAATCCTGGATGGTGAGCCGGTTCGGTCAGTGGAAAGACTTAATTGTGTCATTGATGGTTTCATTAGCCACATTCACGGGAATTGCTGTGACATGCGGGTGCTGCTGTATTCCATGTATTAGGGCGTTAATGGTTAGACTAATCTCAGCTATGATAGAAAGGAAAGATGTGCATGAGGGTACCACGATGATGCCACTGATACAGGGGGAAAGGGACGTAGAGACAGGAGATGCCAGAATAAAGGAGTGTGATTGGTGATCTCTTTGTAGAGATCAAAAGGGGGAATTGTGGGGTTTCAGAAATTAAATGAATGCTAAGCTTACACTAGTAGAGAATAATGCGCAGAATGGAATAGGACTAATGCTTGAATAAATAAAATAATTACTGTATGTCCAGACATAACAGGAAATGCCCTAGACGTGCATATGTGTGATTATGCAAGAAGACACGTGTACGAGACGGTCAAACAGAGATGACGGCTGAGATGGAAAAACACAAAAGCAGAAGTGTGTCAAGGCGAGAGAAATATAAGTCTGTCTGTTGCAAAGTTATGCTTTAGGTCTCACTCGCACTGTGTTGTGAAGTGACATCTCCAGAGCTCTGCATTAATAAAAGGCCACAGGGTAACGCACTGGTTCCTGTCTCTTCTTTCCTGCGTCAATGGACACGACATTAACTAATGATATAACAGAATCTGGCCCTTAGCTATTTTATTAGCTTTTTATCAGGGCACGCTTAGTAGAACGTCACATCACTACATCAACCTTTTAAAAAAATTAACAGGCAATCAAATTATTTTGGCTATACTAAAACCTGTCCTGGAGCAATGCCTAGCTAGTTGGATAGGTAACACTAACATGCAAGACTGAGTTTGTTTTGCAGAAGTAGCAGACGCTAAATAGCTGCCTTGTAAAAGAGGTTTGCATTGGGGACTGTTTGTATTTGATGTATGCACGTTAGGTATTATTGCATAACGCTATTTGTGATGTATTTTTGTTTTTCAATCAGTCACATTCCGAGCCAAACTTCTCTTAGCTATCTTGTATCAGTGGAGAACTAATTTTGATGGCATTGTTACTAGCTAACTGTTAGCTAGCAAGGTAACAAGGTAACTCTTTTCAAACAACAAAAAGAAAAAACACTTTACTGTGATTAACAACTATGAATTTACTAAGTTGTGATTGTTTCATAGAAGGTCTGAGTAGCTAGCCTAGCTAAAGCTATGTTTGATACGTTTTGATACGTCTAACGACACTGGCATTTTTGGACAAGAGTAGCTTTATAGTTGCTTAGCTAATGTCACAGAATTAAAAGTAGAATCAGAAGGAAATGTTGAATATTGTGTCATTGCACCAGCCATGAGGCATTAAAGTGTCTGGACAAGAACATAGCTAGCTAGCTAACTGGCTTAGATCACTACTGCAGCTCTCACACCTCCGTTTATTACATCATAATAGGTAATGTGGACTTTTTAAGGACCATTGTTGCGTCTGATAACCCGTTCAGAAAAGGTGTTCTTCAGCTGAATGAACAGATACTGAAACGAACACTAAGGAGATCATCCAACATTGAACATATTTCACTAGACACACTAGTGGAAGAGCTGCTGAGGTTCCTGAGCCATGAATTTCCGGCCTACAGCATCTACTCTGGACAGGTATGTCACCGCCTTGCACCAGGATGCAGAGATCCATGAGCATGACTGAGATGTAATTATAACTATATACACCTCATTAGTCTGATGCTAATGAGCACACATGCACACCTGCTGTCCAGTTCTTTAACATCCATATCCATCACCTTGATTTATCTTAGTTAGTTGCTGCTGAAGCTCTGTCTCTCTTTCTCTCTTTCCCCATGCCTCCTTCTCTTCCTGTAGGAGTGTGGATACACCACTGGCGTTGTTGCCTGATGCACCTCCTTTGGAAGAGGACACGGTCCACTGTCAGAACTGGCAGGAGACAGTGGAGCCGCACACACTCGCCTCTCTCGGCTCCCGGGAGATCGAACGGCAGGCTGTCATATATGGTAAAACAGCAAATGTGGTGCACAGCAACTGACTATAAAAGACAACTCCCAGTACACAGTTAACATGTAAAATGAAAAAAAATTATTTACTGATCTAACTTAAACTAAATAGCTACTAAATCTTTTGAACATACAGTATTCTATTTATTATGCACATATGGTAATTCTATCCTGACTCATGAACATGTGGAATTCTGAATTGTGTAACGTTTGTAAGAAATTGTAGTGACTTTGCTATATCCTCTTCCTCAGAGCTGTTCACAACGGAAGCGTCTCACCTGCGGACTCTCAGGGTTCTCGATCAGGTGTTCTTCCAGAAGATGAGGAACCTTTTGACCGTCGAAGAACTTTCCTGTATCTTCCCCAACCTGCCCCAGGTCTACAGTCTTCATGGTCAGTCTCTCTGTGTGCGCGTGTGTGTGCGTGCGTGCAAATCCGCTCCATTTGTCTTAGTGTGTTTTCAAACCTAAATTTCTGAAGCCTACTTGGTGTCTAAATCATAATCAAGATTAAAGAAGTGTAAAACCCACCCAAACTGGGAATTTAATGACAGAACAATATCAGCTATTGGCACCATGCCATTACTGTGAGCAGGTATGGACTGGAGGCTGTACATGTTGTTTCTGCGGTGGCCTTCATGACACAAGTAGAGTTTTGTTGCCCACTGACACAACTTTCTAACAAACCACATACACACTGGCTCGCTTAAACAGATTCTGTTTTGTGGTGTTGCATTTGTGTTTCAGCGAATCTGTGTGAGTCCATGAAGAGGCTGAGGGACTCTCCTATAGTTCAAGGCATAGGAGACATCATGGTGTCTAGAGTGAGAGCTGGCTAGTGTTACTCCCTTTCTAGTTCACATCATCTTTTGGTGCTGTCTAAAATGAAGTGGTTGTTCTGTGTAGTGTGGGATATACTTGTTGCTTTACTTGATATGTCAGTAGCTAATGTGTTTGTGTGTGTGCGTGTTAGTTTGAAGACGCTGCAGGAGAGGAGTTCCAGGAGCAGGTGTCTCACCTGTGCAGTCAGCAGAGTCAGGCACTGGAGCTCATTAAAAATAAACGCAAAGACCCGCGTTTCGCGCACCTTATACAGGTAACACTTTTTAGAGGTATAAAGCCTTTGGACAAACCTACAAACACTAGAGCTTCTGCCATATTTGTTAGTGGGCTGGGTTGTGAATTGGTTGACCCATATTTTGAATTGGAGACTATCCAGTCTTTTAGATTTGACTTTTATTGCAGCACATAACTTCTAGTGATGCTGTTTTAGGTATAAATTGGTGTTGCAGTCAACAGAATCCACATTTGGACTTAGATGTCCTTGGCTCATTCGTGTGTGTGTGTGTGTGTGTGTTAGGAATGTGAAGCCAGCCCTCACTGCCGCCGACTACAGTTAAAGGACCTTCTAGTGTCTGAGATGCAGAGACTCACCAAATACCCCTTGCTGCTGGATAACATCATCAGACACACAGAAGGCATGTATAGAAACACTCACATACAATGTATTGAACCATGAAAACACTTCAGTATACACACACATACCAGCTTACCAAGGAGGCAAGCACACACACCCTTTCTCCTGGATTAACACTAGTATGTGCCCCCACAACAGCTGGTTCTCCAGACCTGCAGCCATTGCTGAGGGCACAGGCGTGCTGCCGTGGGATACTACGAGCTGTCAATGAGGTCGTCAGGGAGACGGAGCACCGGCGACAGCTCAGCCGTTATCAGCGCAGGCTAGACTTGTCCCCTCTGGAGAGGCAGGCCAGTCCTGTCGCTGCTCAGTTCAAGGTACGGCCTTACTATGTATCCACCATCTGCCTTCCAAACAGCTTCTCTGGTCTTGGAGCACCTGATCCAGAGTATGAATTATTAACTATATTCTTTTTCTATGTAGAATCTGGACCTGACCACTAAAAAACTGATCCACGAAGGACCGTTGACTTGGAAAGTTAACAAAGATAAAGCTATAGGTAAGAGATCATCACAGCTGAACAAATCACTGTTAACTCTGGGGAATGCAGCTATTGAGAGCATGGTGCTATGCTGACTTGGAGTTATTTGGTTCCCTGCTACCTCACACATGACATGGTCTGAATAACTGTGTGTGTGTGTGTGTGTGTGTGTGTGTGTGTGTGTACACCTGCATCTGCCTGTATGTTCATACGTGTGTATACACATGTTTCAAGGACTTTTAATGTGAATGGATGCTTTCAGTGATCTGTGTGCAAGCTTGCATACATTTTTGTTTTTCCTCTTGCAAATGATTACTTGACAGGTCCATTCTCACTCTGTGTGTGTGTGTGTGTGTGTGTGTGTGTGTGTTCCAGACATTCATGCTCTGCTTCTCTCAGACATGTTGGTGCTACTCCAAAGGGGTTCAGGTGACCGTTTGATCTTGCGATGTCCAGCGCGCTCACTGGGTGGGGTTTGGGGTAGGAACACGGACCTCAAAACCCCCTTTTGCCCCGTTGTTCGCTTGGATTCATCTCTTGTCAGATCTGTGGCTACAGGTATATTTGTAGTTATTCTTACAGCTATGAATAGCCAGAATAGATGAATGGGTCTGGAATAACTATGTCTTTATTTTATTTTTAAAAAATTAAGAAGCCAGTTAGAAATTGCATGTGGGTTAGTTTGAATACATTGTTTGACAACCTGCTCTTCTCTATCAGATAACAAGGCCTTGTATGTGATCAGTACATCAGAGAGACAGATATACGAGCTGGTGGCTGGGACTTCCTCTGAGAAAAACACGTGAGTTTGTTTTTTTGTCTCTCTCTGACCCACCATCTTCTCATCAAGGTCAACCAGTCAGCACTGCTGTGTCTGTTTTGTGATAACATTTATGGTGTCAGGCCATTTATGTTCAGATGATTTTAACAACATTGTGCTGTTGTAGAAATTGGGACCTGATGGCTTTAGCGATGTTTCCACAGATGGAAGAACCTGTTAGAAAAGACCATCTCCTCGGCCTCTGGAGGCAGTGAAGCCACCAAGCAAGGATCAACAGCTATCCCAACTGACCAATCAGAAGCCTACATGCATACTGGTGGGCAGGGTTATGTGGGAGGACGAGCTAAAATGGCTGATGCTGCTCTTCAAGATGGTAAGAATTTGTTACACTCCGTTACACAGTCATTGTTGCACTATGATAGTTAAACAGTATATTTCTGGTGGTGGTGGTGGTGGTGTTTTTATAAATAGAATTTTAGCAGGCTCAGATATTTACCAACTTTTTTGCACCCTTTGTGTTCTGCCAGTCAGGACACTAAGACTGTTGATCCTTGGATCCTTGGATCCTTTAGAGGCTGCCAGTCAGAAGCAGAAAGTGACATCATTGTCCTCACAGCAAGAAGGGCAGGAGATGCCTTGCCAGTCACCAAAAGGCCGTTCACACCTGGAGATGCTGAGGCATGAAACGAGGCCCTGCCAATCACGAGCAAGCATACGGCAGCGCATGATAAAAAATGTGGATGGAATCTTTCAATCAATGAAGGGGCTGATGAAAAACCTGCATCAGCTTAGGGTAAAGTGGATATATTACTCACGCTCTCTCAAACACACACACACACACACACACACACTATCATTGCAGCTAGCTAGCACTTTCATGTTATGTTTTAAAAGAATGGCTTTGTGCACTTGTGAGATCCTGGTTAACTCCTTGTTTTCATTTTCATAGGAGATTGAAGCACTGTAGACTGCTCACAATGGTGAGAAAAAAGTCACCTGTCAGTCAGTTCAGATGACACCATCCATGGGTCTTCCTCCATTATCAGGACACCATCTATTTATCTTGGGTCGAGCGATGGTAAGTGTGTCAAAGAAGCCATTTATAAATACTGGGGCTAAACCTGTTTAATGCTGTACCACAATTCTTTTTGATTGTACCAAACAAAAAGATCTAGTCTGGAATCACTAGAATAATTTGGGGTTGAGTTTAAATGGAGCACACAGTTGAATATTAAAACATCACCGCAGATCTTGGGTCTTGCTATTGCCAGACTGAAAACTGGCCTTCAAACCTGTAGCAATTCCCAATTTTAACTTTAAGAATTTTATGTATTTATTTGAATAATGTTTAGTATTGATTTTGGAGTTGATGTAATTATGTTGCTTATGGTGTACTACCCCTGCAGACTGTGGCAATTGTATGGTCATCTTTCCAACCTGTTTAGGTAACGAAGAAGGGCCAACAGAACCAGTTCAGCCCAAGATCCATTCTACAGGATTTTGATTTATTACACGAGACATTGTAAAGAGTTTTACTTACACATTTGAAACATGAACACACACATACTAAGGGTGTGGCATTCCTGCCATTTCATACATCCTGTGTAGCTCTTTACTAGAATCCCAGCATGCCTTTCTCCTGGGAGAAACCTGCAAATATTGTATTGTCTGCAACTGAGAAGAGAGACAGGACAGACGAACCTTCAGCTCATGCACCGAGTTGGAATAAAAAGCATTCAAATGAAAGTCCAGATATGTGAGGTGTTTTTTTTTTTATTAGGTAAAGCTAAAGTTGGAACAAGGGAACTGAGGTGACAGTTTAAAAAAAAAATTAGTCAATGAAGATGAAGAAATGGAACTAAAATGAGACTGAAAATGTATGGCTGAGGAAATGAATCTGCCCATTAAAGGGACCCCCCCCCAAGCACTTTACCCAATACATGTATGTTAATACTCACTCACGTCATCAGTGACAAACTGGCAACCCAACAGGTGCCATTTTGCTCGAGGACCCATAATCAGCCCATGTCAACTTGACCCAAGATTGTGGCTCTCTTCGCCTTATGGAATGTGTGGATGGGTGACTTAAACAAATTCAGGTTCTTTTTCACTGGGACCCCTGCAAGACACATGGGCTCCAAGAGAGTATTTTGCATTAATATCATCATATGTCTATGTTGTATCCTTTATTTTATAAATTAACACTATGCGAGAGCAAAGAATAAAGAGTGTGGAAGGAGTTTATTTTATTTCTTTAAGCGTTCTACAGAATAGAAAATAAAGGTTTGGCCTCTCTTTACGCACAATGGATAAGGCAGGGCGTACTGGGATTGCCATTGTGTTGTGGCAAGACATCATCTTCACTGCTCATTACTGTATACTTATTTGTGCAGCCCTGTTCTGGACTGACTCCTGTCAACATTGCAGGGAACAAAAAGGAACATATTTGTTGTCTGATATCATGTCATTACCTATGAAGGGGCACCTTCTGTGTAGTGTAAATACTGTGAAGCTCGTCCCTCACCTCTTGAAATGGCTCAGTGATGCCAGGGTTGGTTTTTGACACATATGAAAGGATTTATACTTTGATCTGTTAAGATGTTGGTAGAAGTGGCTCCTTTACACTGACTCCAGTTTGGCCTTTGTTGTATAATGGCTAATGTTATGGTTCAAAAAAGAATGAAATTGTCCAAGATCAGTGTTAAGGACCAGGTTCTACCTTAATCTAGCTGCATCTGGATGCTAATAGCCTAATGCTAGATTATGCCATCACATTTCCCTTTTATAAACTAACCTGTGAAAGGGAGAAGGAAGAATGGCCCTCTATCCTGTGTGGCTTTCCCACTCCCATGTGTTGGGACTGTTTTGAGGGTCGTTGGTGTAATTGGATTTTGGGGTGAATGTGGACCGGGCTTTGACAATTGACAAAATGTATAGAGCGGCTGGTCCATTTTTGGCTTTGTATGCAAGCATCAAGATTTCAAATCTGATGTGGTCAGTTACTTCATACTGCCAATGAAGTGAGCGCAGCAGTGGAGTGACATATGAATTTAGGAAGATTGAAGACCAGTGATGCAGCTGCATTATGGACAAGTTGTAGAGGGCTGATGGCTCTTAGAGGAAGACCAGCAAGTAGCGAGTTGCAGTAGTTTAGCTTTGAGATTACAAAAGACTGCACAATTACCTGGGCAGCTTCCTGTGAAAGAAAGGGCCGAATCCTTCGTATGCTACAAAGGAGAAATCTGCAAGACCAGGTCAGATTTGAAATATGAGTAGAGAATGACAACTGGTTGTCCAAAGTTATGCCCAGGCTACGAGCAGCTTCAGATAGTGATACCAGGGAGTTCTCGATGTACATAAGCTCGGCTTTACTGGGGTTGAGCCTCAAGTGGTGGCTGTCATCCATGACACAATGTCAGTCAAGCATGCTGAGATAAGTCTGGAGACCTGCGTATCGGAGGGTGGGAAAGAAAGAAATAATTGGGTGTCATCAGCATAGCAGTGGTAGGAAAAGCCATGAGAAGATATTACATCACCAAGAGAACAGGTATACAAAGAGAAGAGGGCCTAATACTGAGCCCTGGGGGACACCAGAGGAGAGTCTACATGGATTGGAAGTGGATCCTTTCCATGTTACCTGATAGGACTGAAAAAACTGGAATCAGATTGTGAGCTAAGAAAGGGGGAGAGAGACAAGTACTCATGCATGTGAGCACACAGCTAGACAACATGGAAAAAAGACACCCAACATGCACCCAACATGCAGCAGGAGTGGCTAAAGCCATACAGAAAACAGCGCATCTGGTAATGGGACATCCAATCACGGTACTAACCACACACAGTGTAATAGCATACGTGAACTCACAAGCCTTCGCCTTGACAGCACTAAGGCAACAGAGGATCAGCAAAATTTTGGAAGCACCACACATCACGTACACGCATGAACGAATCAACATGGCAGACATGATGGGAGGAGAAGAGCCTCATCAGTGCGAACAGGAAGTCAAAAAGCAGGAGAAGGTGAGACCAGACCTAGAAGGAGAACCAATTCCAGGAGCAGGGAACATGTTCACCGATGGATGTGGATTTAGAGGACCATACGGGGATATAAAAGCAGGGTGTGCAGTGGTGGCAGAAACACAGGGAGAAGTAGATGAATTTTGGACGGTGAAAGCAGAAAGGCTGAAAGGTTAGCAATCAGCACAGCGAGCTGAGGTAATGGCAGTAGTGGAGGCCTTGAAGTTAGCAAAGGGCAAGGAAGTGGATATTTATACTGACTCTGCTTACACGGTAGGGGCAGCACATGTGGAGCTAAGACAATGGATGAGAGCAGGGTTTAGGACAGCGGGAAACAAACCAATTAAACATGAGGCAGAAATGAGGGAGCTGGCAAAGGCCTTGCAGGGACCAGAAAGAGTAGCTATCATAAAGTGCAGGGGACATGTAGAGTATGTCAACAGTACAATCCCAAACCTACAATTAAGGTGGCACCCGGTAAGTATCCGTTGTTATTAACACCGGGGGAAGAGATAGTAAATGACTACACAGACATGGTGGACTCAGCACAGGGGTACACGTACGTATTGATGCGCGTAGACAACTACACAGGGTGGACGGAAGCGTGGCCAACAAAACGGGAAGACAGTGCTTCAGTGGTAAAGTTCCTGGTGAACCAGTACATTCCTCACCATGGGTTTCCGAGAAAGGTGAGATCAGATAATGGCACTCATTTTACAGCGCGCAATTTGCAGGAGTTAGAGAAAATGCTGGGTCTGAAACATTCATTTGTGGCAGTGTATCATCCTCAGTCTCAAGGTAAGGTGGAAAGGATGAATCTAAATGTGAAAAACAAAGTGGCCAAAATCTGTGCACAGACAAAATTAAATTGGGTTGACGCCTTCCCTTTGGCATTAATGCAAATGAGATGTTCAGTAAATGCAACAACTGGTTTTACCCCTTTTGAATTGCAGACAGGTCGAGGATTTCCAGGACCCCAGGGACCCTTAACAATAAATGAGAAAACAAAAACATCTCACACACACATCATACTTTAATGAATTGCAAAGTATCGTTTCAGCTTTCTCCACGCAGGAGGGGGACCGGACGGGGAGCAGACAGAGAAAATGGAGTGAGCCGAGGTGGACAGGTCCATTCCAGGTGACAGAAAGAACCAGCCACGCCGTAGGCCTGAAGGGTAAAGGGGAAACATGGTTTCATCTGAGCCAGTGCGCCGCCACAGTGTCACGGCAGAGGAGTCTGCAAGAGACAGCAAGGGACCTTTCTGAAACATCACCTAACTCACCTGACCCGGACGGGTCAGGTGTTCACTCCCACACAGAAGGGGCAGAATAATCCCCGGGAGCAAAAGGGTGAAGGTAGTCCACCCTTAGACCCCGAAGTAAGAAGAACAGAACACCAGTGATGACTTCTGGACAATTGTGTTGTTTGATTATTTGTTGGTGTATTGTGTTGTGTGTTTCCATTTACAGTTTGGTCACGCTTGGGTTAAATAATAGCATGGCAGTAGGAAAGGATTAAAACATTAAGAACAAGACGGTGAAGCAGAATGGGGGTAGAGATTGGTGGATGTGTAGCATGTGCAGCCACAAGACCCAGACTTATAACAACCCCGGCACCCCTATTCCCACAAAAAGACCCCAAGGGTTATGTGTGCATGATTGGCCTGACTAAGGAAAGAAACCCTAAGAATTGTGACACTTTGAGCGTTATTTTCCCCCCCATCAGTAACAGAACCAGAACAGGACTATTTTCACCCAAAAAGGGGGAGGGGAACTACACTTGCTTCGTTAGAAGTTCAAGCACACCTCAAGTACGCTTGGGGCACATCCCGGCGGTGTAACCGCACAGTCACTGGGAACGAGTCTGTGGGTTCATGGGCACGAGCAGGATTGTATGATTATTGTGGAAGGATGACTTTGGTTGTTAACATGCCAGAGAACTCGGAGGGGACATGCGCCATGGTCAGGTTAGCAGCTCCTTTATTACTGATAGGCAAAAAACTACACAGGGACCCGGTAACTGATGCAGCAAGACAGAAGCGAAAGGCAAACCATTTTGATTTAACAAGGAATACCCCCACATACATAGATGCAATAGAAATACCTCGTGGAGTTCCGGACAGGTATAAGTTAGCAGACCAGATAGCAGGGGGATTTGAGAATATTCCGATACTTTCCGCATTATTCCCCATTACTCCAAATAAAAATGTGGATCGGATTAACTATGTACATTATAATGTCCTCAGGCTAGCCAACCTGACTAGGGATGCAGTGCAAGGACTTAGAGATCAGCTGGGACCAACCTCACTGATGGCGGTGCAAAATCGTATGGCATGAGATATGTTGTTGGCGGAAAAGGGGGGCGTCTGCGCTATGCTTGAGGATATGTGTTGTACATTCATTCCTAATAATACCGCTCCGGATGGGTCAGTTAGTAGAGCATTGGATGGTTTGAAGACCCTATCAGAGGAAATGCATGAGAATTCAGGCATAAACAACCAGTTGGAATCCTGGATGGTGAGCCGGTTCGGTCAGTGGAAAGACTTAATTGTGTCATTGATGGTTTCATTAGCCACATTCACGGGAATTGCTGTGACATGCGGGTGCTGCTGTATTCCATGTATTAGGGCGTTAATGGTTAGACTAATCTCAGCTATGATAGAAAGGAAAGATGTGCATGAGGGTACCACGATGATGCCACTGATACAGGGGGAAAGGGACGTAGAGACAGGAGATGCCAGAATAAAGGAGTGTGATTGGTGATCTCTTTGTAGAGATCAAAAGGGGGAATTGTGGGGTTTCAGAAATTAAATGAATGCTAAGCTTACACTAGTAGAGAATAATGCGCAGAATGGAATAGGACTAATCCTTGAATAAATAAAATAATTACTGTATGTCCAGACATAACAGGAAATGCCCTAGACGTGCATATGTGTGATTATGCAAGAAGACACGTGTACGAGACGGTCAAACAGAGGTGACGGCTGAGATGGAAAAACACAAAAGCAGAAGTGTCACAAGGCGAGAGAAATATAAGTCTGTCTGTTGCAAAGTTATGCTTTAGATCTCACTTGCACTGTGTTGTGAAGTGACATCTCCAGAGCTCTGCATTAATAAAAGGCCACAGGGTAACGCATTGGTTCCTGTCTCTTCTTTCCTGCATCAACGGACACGACATTAACTAATGATATAACAGAATCTGGCCCTTAGCTATTTTATTAGCTTTTTATCAGGGCACGCTTAGTAAAACGTCACATCACTACATCAACCTTTTAAAAAAATTAACAGGCAATCAAATTATTTTGGCTATACTAAAACCTGTCCTGGAGCAATGCCTAGCTAGCTGGATAGCTAACACTAACATGCAAGACTGAGTTTGTTTTGCAGAAGTAGCAGACGCTAAATAGCTGCCTTGTAAAAGAGGTTTGCATTGGGGACTGTTTGTATTTGATGTATGCACGTTAGGTATTATTGCATAACGCTATTTGTGATGTATTTTTGTTTTTCAATCAGTCACATTCCGAGCCAAACTTCTCTTAGCTATCTTGTATCAGTGGAGAACTACTTTTGATGGCATTGTTACTAGCTAACTGTTAGCTAGCAAGGTAACAAGGTAACTCTTTTCAAACAACAAAAAGAAAAAACACTTTACTGTGATTAACAACTATGAATTTACTAAGTTGTGATTGTTTCATAGAAGGTCTGATTAGCTAGCCTAGCTAAAGCTATGTTTGATACGTTTTGATACGTCTAACGACACTGGCATTTTTGGACGAGTAGCTTTATAGTTGCTTAGCTAATGTCACAGAATTAAAAGTAGAATCAGAAGGAAATGTTGAATATTGTGTCATTGCACCAGCCATGAGGCATTAAAGTGTCTGGACAAGAACATAGCTAGCTAGCTAACTGGCTTAGATCACTACTGCAGCTCTCACACCTCCGTTTATTACATCATAATAGGTAATGTGGACTTTTTAAGGACCATTGTTGCGTCTGATAACCCGTTCAGAAAAGGTGTTCTTCAGCTGAATGAACAGATACTGAAACGAACACTAAGGAGATCATCCAACATTGAACATATTTCACTAGACACACTAGTGGAAGAGCTGCTGAGGTTCCTGAGCCATGAATTTCCGGCCTACAGCATCTACTCTGGACAGGTATGTCACCGCCTTGCAGCAGGACGCAGAGATCCATGAGCATGACTGAGATGTAATTATAACTATATACACCTCATTAGTCTGATGCTAATGAGCACACATGCACACCTGCTGTCCAGTTCTTTAACATCCATATCCATCACCTTGATTTATTTTAGTTAGTTGCTGCTGAAGCTCTGTCTCTCTTTCTCTCTTTCCCCATGCCTCCTTCCCTTCCTGTAGGAGTGTGGATACACCACTGGCGTTGTTGCCTGATGCACCTCCTTTGGAAGAGGACACGGTCCACTGTCAGAACTGGCAGGAGACAGTGGAGCCGCACACACTCGCCTCTCTCGGCTCCCGGGAGATCGAACGGCAGGCTGTCATATATGGTAAAACAGCAAATGTGGTGCACAGCAACTGACTATAAAAGACAACTCCCAGTACACAGTTAATATGTAAAATGAAAAAAAATTATTTACTGATCTAACTTAAACTAAATAGCTACTAAATCTTTTGAACATACAGTATTCTATTTATTATGCACATATGGTAATTCTATCCTGACTCATGAACATGTGGAATTCTGAATTGTGTAACGTTTGTAAGAAATTGTAGTGACTTTGCTATATCCTCTTCCTCAGAGCTGTTCACAACGGAAGCGTCTCACCTGCGGACTCTCAGGGTTCTCGATCAGGTGTTCTTCCAGAAGATGAGGAACCTTTTGACCGTCGAAGAACTTTCCTGTGTCTTCCCCAACCTGCCCCAGGTCTACAGTCTTCATGGTCAGTCTCTCTTTGTGCGCGCGTGTGTGCGTGCGTGCAAATCCGCTCCATTTGTCTTAGTGTGTTTTCAAACCTAAATTTCTGAAGCCTACTTGGTGTCTAAATCATAATCAAGATTAAAGAAGTGTAAAACCCACCCAAACTGGGAACTTAATGACAGAACAATATCAGCTATTGGCACCATGCCATTACTGTGAGCAGGTATGGACTGGAGGCTGTACATGTTGTTTCTGCGGTGGCCTTCATGACACAAGTAGAGTTTTGTTGCCCACTGACACAACTTTCTAACAAACCACATACACACTGGCTCGCTTAAACAGATTCTGTTTTGTGGTGTTGCATTTGTGTTTCAGCGAATCTGTGTGAGTCCATGAAGAGGCTGAGGGACTCTCCTATAGTTCAAGGCATAGGAGACATCATGGTGTCTAGAGTGAGAGCTGGCTAGTGTTACTCCCTTTCTAGTTCACATCATCTTTTGGTGCTGTCTAAAATGAAGTGGTTGTTCTGTGTAGTGTGGGATATACTTGTTGCTTTACTTGATATGTCAGTAGCTCATGTGTTTGTGTGTGTGCGTGTTAGTTTGAAGACGCTGCAGGAGAGGAGTTCCAGGAGCAGGTGTCTCACCTGTGCAGTCAGCAGAGTCAGGCACTGGAGCTCATTAAAAATAAACGCAAAGACCCGCGTTTCGCGCACCTTATACAGGTAACACTTTTTAGAGGTATAAAGCCTTTGGACAAACCTACAAACACTAGAGCTTCTGCCATATTTGTTAGTGGGCTGGGTTGTGAATTGGTTGACCCATATTTTGAATTGGAGACTATCCAGTCTTTTAGATTTGACTTTTATTGCAGCACATAACTTCTAGTGATGCTGTTTTAGGTATAAATTGGTGTTGCAGTCAACAGAATCCACATTTGGACTTAGATGTCCTTGGCTCATTCGTGTGTGTGTGTGTGTGTGTGTTAGGAATGTGAAGCCAGCCCTCACTGCCGCCGACTACAATTAAAGGACCTTCTAGTGTCTGAGATGCAGAGACTCACCAAATACCCCTTGCTGCTGGATAACATCATCAGACACACAGAAGGCATGTATAGAAACACTCACATACAATGTATTGAACCATGAAAACACTTCAGTATACACACACATACCAGCTTACCAAGGAGGCAAGCACACACACCCTTTCTCCTGGATTAACACTAGTATGTGCCCCCACAACAGCTGGTTCTCCAGACCTGCAGCCATTGCTGAGGGCACAGGCGTGCTGCCGTGGGATACTACGAGCTGTCAATGAGGTCGTCAGGGAGACGGAGCACCGGCGACAGCTCAGCCGTTATCAGCGCAGGCTAGACTTGTCCCCTCTGGAGAGGCAGGCCAGTCCTGTCGCTGCTCAGTTCAAGGTACGGCCTTACTATGTATCCACCATCTGCCTTCCAAACAGCTTCTCTGGTCTTGGAGCACCTGATCCAGAGTATGAATTATTAACTATATTCTTTTTCTATGTAGAATCTGGACCTGACCACTAAAAAACTGATCCACGAAGGACGGTTGACTTGGAAAGTTAACAAAGATAAAGCTATAGGTAAGAGATCATCACAGCTGAACAAATCACTGTTAACTCTGGGGAATGCAGCTATTGAGAGCATGGTGCTATGCTGACTTGGAGTTATTTGGTTCCCTGCTACCTCACACATGACATGGTCTGAATAACTGTGTGTGTGTGTGTGTGTGTGTGTGTGTGTGTACATCTGCATCTGCCTGTATGTTCATACGTGTGTATACACATGTTTCAAGGACTTTTAATGTGAATGGATGCTTTCAGTGATCTGTGTGCAAGCTTGCATACATTTTTGTTTTTCCTCTTGCAAATGATTACTTGACAGGTCCATTCTCACTCTGTGTGTGTGTGTGTGTTCCAGACATTCATGCTCTGCTTCTCTCAGACATGTTGGTGCTACTCCAAAGGGGTTCAGGTGACCGTTTGATCTTGCGATGTCCAGCGCGCTCACTGGGTGGGGTTTGGGGTAGGAACACGGACCTCAAAACCCCCTTTTGCCCCGTTGTTCGCTTGGATTCATCTCTTGTCAGATCTGTGGCTACAGGTATATTTGTAGTTATTCTTACAGCTATGAATAGCCAGAATAGATGAATGGGTCTGGAATAACTATGTCTTTATTTTATTTTTAAAAAATTAAGAAGCCAGTTAGAAATTGCATGTGGGTTAGTTTGAATACATTGTTTGACAACCTGCTCTTCTCTATCAGATAACAAGGCCTTGTATGTGATCAGTACATCAGAGAGACAGATATACGAGCTGGTGGCTGGGACTTCCTCTGAGAAAAACACGTGAGTTTGTTTTTTTGTCTCTCTCTGACCCACCATCTTCTCATCAAGGTCAACCAGTCAGCACTGCTGTGTCTGTTTTGTGATAACATTTATGGTGTCAGGCCATTTATGTTCAGATGATTTTAACAACATTGTGCTGTTGTAGAAATTGGGACCTGATGGCTTTAGCGATGTTTCCACAGATGGAAGAACCTGTTAGAAAAGACCATCTCCTCGGCCTCTGGAGGCAGTGAAGCCACCAAGCAAGGATCAACAGCTATCCCAACTGACCAATCAGAAGCCTACATGCATACTGGTGGGCAGGGTTATGTGGGAGGACGAGCTAAAATGGCTGATGCTGCTCTTCAAGATGGTAAGAATTTGTTACACTCCGTTACACAGTCATTGTTGCACTATGATAGTTAAACAGTATATTTCTGGTGGTGGTGGTGGTGGTGTTTTTATAAATAGAATTTTAGCAGGCTCAGATATTTACCAACTTTTTTGCACCCTTTGTGTTCTGCCAGTCAGGACACTAAGACTGTTGATCCTTGGATCCTTGGATCCTTTAGAGGCTGCCAGTCAGAAGCAGAAAGTGACATCATTGTCCTCACAGCAAGAAGGGCAGGAGATGCCTTGCCAGTCACCAAAAGGCCGTTCACACCTGGAGATGCTGAGGCATGAAACGAGGCCCTGCCAATCACGAGCAAGCATACGGCAGCGCATGATAAAAAATGTGGATGGAATCTTTCAAAGAATGGAGGGACTGATGAAAAAGCTGCATCAGCTTAGGGTAAAGTGGATATATTACTCACTCTCTCTCAAACACACACACACACACACACACATACACACACACACACACACACACTATCATTGCAGCTAACTAGCACTTTTATGTTATGTTTTAAAAGTATGGCTTTGTGCACTTGTGAGATCCTGGTTAACTCCTTGTTTTCATTTTCATAGGAGATTGAAGCACTGTAGACTGCTCACAATGGTGAGAAAAAAGTCACCTGTCAGTCAGTTCAGATGACACCATCCATGCGTCTTCCTCCATTATCAGGACACCATCTATTTATCTTGGGTCGAGCGATGGTAAGTGTGTCAAAGAAGCAATTTATAAATACTGGGGCTAAATCTGTTTAATGCTGTACCACAATTCTTTTTGATTGTACCAAAAAAAAAGCTCTAGTCTGGAATCACTGGGATTATTTTGGGTTGAGTTTAAATGGAGCCCACTGTTATCACTCATAATCCGGTTTCAGTTGTGAACTGTCTTTTGTGATGTTTCTTTAACCCAGTCCCCCACTGCGAGTAAGCCTGAAAGGCTGGGCCAGGCCAGCACTGAATGCGTAGACTGCTCATGCAGTCCTCCACCAACGAGCTGCTCACATGCCTGGGTGTGTTCTTGTGCCGGCGTTGCTGCCTGCTGAAGGACCTGACTGCTGACGAGCCTGTGCAGTGGCTGCGCATTGTGGACCGCTACGTGACACTGACAGAATGGCAGGAGCAAAGCTTCCTCATTCCAAGCACCGTGGTCTTTCTCTACATGCTGTGCCGCGACATCATTTCAGCTGAGGTGGCCACCAAGGAGGAGCTGCAGGCCGTCCTGCTCACATGCTTGTATGTGTCTTGCTCCTACATGTGTGAGGAGATCAGCTACCCAGCCAAAGCTTTCCTGGTGGAGGAAAACAAAGGGGCCTTCTGGGCCCGATCCCTGGACATTGCTAACCGCATGAGTGGCAAGATGCTGCAGATTAACAATGACCCGCAGTATTTTTGGCAGGTCTTCACTGACCTGAAGAACAAGATGGTTCATTAAAGGATTAAATAATAAAATATTTTATTAATTAAACATTTTGTTAAAAATTAATTTTAGTTAAAAAAAAAAAAAAACCCACATAACTGCAAAGTCAGTTGTTATAATGTGTGATGTAATTTCTCCCCACCTAGTGTTATTACATCTCCTAATCTTACCAAAAATGTGCCACTTGATTATAGTTATGTTAACTTGATATCAAAGATGTCAAAAGCAGCTTTTAATGTCAGCTGATGCTTGTTGGCATAAGCATTTATAAATGTTCAAGTATGTTTATGTCAATTGTCATTAAGGGCTTATGTTGGAGTCATCTAGCACTCTGAACAGTGCCCTTCAGTAATGTTAGCCAAATTTCTTATCTGTACCATCAAATGAGCTCCACTAGACCTAATCTGCCATACAACAGCACTCAAACACTGCCAGTTTGAAGTGGTTCTGCTGTGCCCCACAACTTTAGATATGTCTCCCTATTCTGAGGGAAAACATTTATTTTCAGAAAATGAATTCTATACTCAGCTCAGCAGTGAGAATACTGTGAAGTAAGAACTGAAGCCTGAACCAGGCCTAAAAGCTATTTAACTTTGTGGCTCAAGGTGAAGATGCTCTGACATGCAAAACAGCTCTCTGATGTATTGTGGTTGGGTGGAATGAGTCTTTGATAACTAAGATTGTAACTAAGATTGAAACTGCTCACTGCACTACAACAAGTACACAAGGTGTAATGAACTTGCTATGAGAATGATCTCAGTAAGTAACTCAAAAAGGATAGGCTCATCATAATGCATTAGCTAACATTCGGCACTAACGTTAGAAACATTAGAAAACGTTAGAAAACGGTTTTTTTGTAACGTTAGAAAAAAGATGTACAGTTCTAACAATTTATTTAAGATGCCACACCTTAAACATTTAAAGTTATTGTTATTTACAGTAAATTTATTATAATGCAAAATAATTTTAAATGTTATTACAATGACCTCATGAACTATTGCACAATTATTTTACAAGGGACAGACTGATTGAGTAAATTTAAAATTAAGAAAAGCTTAAACAAATTTTAAACAATACAGAAACTATACATATAGAATATAAAAAGTTAATAACAACAATCACAATAATAATAAGAATAAGAAGAATAATAGTAATAATACAAACAAGGATGACAATAACAATCACAATAATAATAATAAAGTCAGTGTCTTCGGCTTTTCTTCTTAGGCTGTTCAGGCATGGGTTCTCCACTCATGTCCAGTTCAAAGTGCAGCACGAAGCTGTTGAAAATTGGAGTAGAGAAGGTCTCAGTCACGTTGAACTGTCCATCAGGCTTCACTTCCTCTCGCAGAGTCGGACAGAAGAGTGCTTCCCACAGGCGCTGCTTGATCCTGCAGCCCAGTTCTAGGCTGTAGGGCTTGGCCTGTCCGGAGGGACTTCAAGTTCAAGTTCAAGTTCAAGAGGTTTTATTGTCATTTCAGCTATATACAAGTACACAAAAAAAACACGACAATGTTCCTCCAGGACCATGGTGCAACATAAAAACAACAGTGCAACAGACAACATGCTACACAAGTGCAAACAGTCCAATATACTGCAAAATGTCATTAAATAAACATTAAATAAACAATAATAAATACAGGACAGGACAAATACAAAATACAAAATGAGTAGACAGTGCAATTTAGTACAGTACACAGTACTGGGCATATGTAAAGCGAGTTGTGCATAGCAATCAGTGATATGCTACCCTGAACATAGCAGTCACCGGTAGCAGCCAGAACAGTTCAGAGTACAGTGCTGGTTTAGTACAGTACTCTAGCAGCAAGTAGGATAATGTGCAAGACTGCAACAGGAGTGCATAGTTTATTTGTGTGACGTTTGACTTCAGCACTAGTCCGATGCAAAACAATGTGTGAGTGTCTGTATAGATATGTATGTATGTATGTAGGTACGTATGTATGTGTGTGTGTGTGTGTGTGTGTGTGTGTGTGTGTGTGTGTGTGTGACTGTCTATAAGCATGTATAAAAGTGCCCATTTTGGAATCTGAATTGGAATTGGAGTTAGCCAGAGTTCAGGAGTCTAATGGCTTTAGGAACGACACTAGCGTTGATTTTGATTCTAGCCACAGTTCTAGTAATAAGCAGAATTACAACTCTGCATGCAAAGTCACTGAACGTTTGACTGTTAATTCTGTAGCAAGCATAATTGAAAAAATTACATGTCCTAAATGCATGTGTCGTAAATACATTGACATTAGTATTTTTAATTAATTTCTAACATTCGGAGACATTCAGAGGTGTTTCTATTAGGCCCAGAGTTAGCTAGGTCCCCACTGTCTAATTACTCAATGAACCTCAATGGTCTCCCAATCACATCTTATCTAACGGTTAAAGATCTTGGAGTTATGGATCCCACTCTCTCGTTCAAAGCTCATGTAAATAAATAATGTTTCTAGGACCGCCTTTCTCCATTTTTAAATTGACTTTATTAAGAAAATTCAATTCAATTCAATACAAACCCTCCATCACAAAAACCTCACAAACAATATCTACCAGAGGACACAGACTACCTTCACTCTATACATTAATAATTAACAATACAATTTACATCTGTAAATTAGGTATACATCCATTTATATGTCAAAGAGTCCAGGGAATTTTTCCTCTCATATCAAACGTCTTCAACCTTTTTAACTCACACACAATCTGTTTAAAAACTATTTCTGCAGGTATTATACATTGCTCAATAATCATCTTACATCGTGTTTTCCAAATCTTCGAATTTGGCACACAAACAATCATCCAACAAAGGTCCTTCACATTCTCAGTCAAATTCTCATTAAACACTCCATACATAATACTTTTCCTGTTATGATCCCATTTAAACCCAATACCTTTCATTTTCTCCCAAATTTCAATAGTCCTTGTGCACTGCAGTAATATATGTTCTATCATTTCATCGGCTATGCAATTTTACATCGTACAGGCAATCTTCCAACAGATATAAGCCATGCAGTATCTCAAACATTTTCCGAGATACTTTTAGACTGTACATTTTTAACACAGGTTTCACATTCTGTCACTGTCAGACCCTTATAATTGACATTCCCCCAAAATCACAGTCTTGTATTGTTTTATATATCATTTTATTTGGGGACTTATTCCAATCAATATTAAGCTGCCTATATTTAAACAAAAAATCTCCATATAGTAATTTAAAATAAGGAGCATGTTTCCTTGACTTGCCTCTTTTCTTTCCACTGATTTACATCTCCTACCCAAATTGCTTTCCGAAATATAGCTTTCGTTACATTTTTGCAAATGGCATTTTCTAATTTCTGAGCTAACTCAACTCCCCCTAATCCGCCTTTATCTTTTGACTTGTACATAATTTCCCCAAATAAAACGAACACACATTTTATTCAACCTCTTAATACATTTCTCATCCGGAGGGAAAACCATAGCCAAAAACAAGAATTTCGAAAAAATAAAGGTCTTAACCTCCTGTATTCTAGTCTTATAGTTTGACACCCTCCATTTTCCCAATTCTAGTTTAATTTCACACTCGTTTTTCTCCCAATTCCATTCGCTACATCTACCATTTACTACCATCAAACCTAATATTTTAATTTCATTTTTTATTTCTACATCTATTGGTACAGGTTGCCCATCTCCTATCCATACCCCTTCACTTTTACTTTCATTTAATTTTGCTCCAGCCACAACTTCATACATTTCAAAGTGCCTTTTAACTATATGAAACTCATTTTGATTCTTGACATAAGCCGTCACATCATCTGCGTACGCAGATATTTTCCATCTTTCCATACCTAACATGTGAACACCTTGTAATTGCTGATCATTTTTAATTTTATATAATAGTGGGCTAATAGCGATGACATATAATGCAGCACTCAATGGGCATCCTTGTTTAACCCCTCTATGTATTTCAAAATCTTCAGTTAACACACCATTAACATTCATTTGTACTTTTGATTTACTATACAATAATTTAATCATATTTACAAACCTCTCTGGAAATCCATAATGTTCCAATGTACACCATAAGTAGTCTCTAGAAATATAATCAAAGGCCTTTTTCTGATCCAGTCCTATTATATAAAAATCCCTCTCAGACCCTTCAATAACCAAACTCCTTATTACTCCTAAACTATCCCACATGTATCTTACTCTTATCGCACATATCTGTTCCAACTCTATGATATCATTCAATATTTCTGACATCCTATTAACAATTATTTTTGCACAAATTTTGTACTCCAAGTTTAATAGGCTGACCTGTCTCCAATTATCCAACTTACAAGGATCTCCTTTTTTTATATATTAATGATATCACACTATGATAAAATGAATCATGCAATTGCCCCCCATCTAATGCTTCATTAAAAACATCAGCTAGAAGATCAGCAATTTCACTAACGCACACCTTATGAAATTCAGCAGGTAAACCATCGGCTCTAGGATTCTTGCGTGGGTTTCATTCCTCTATTGCTCTGATAACTTCTTTTTTCCTAATTAATTCTTCCAACTCCTGCAGCTCCTCCCCTTGAATTCTAAAATAATCACCTGGAATGTAAACCTAGCCGAGGTGCAATTTGTAAAAGGACATTTTTTTTCTCTCAGAGTTAGAAATCTGGAGAAATAAATATATTAATTTATTACCCCCCATCAGAGGACCTTTAGAGCTTTATTATTAAAAAAAGACAGACAGATGAACAGAAAAACGCAAAATGTATATAGAATATTTTTAAGTATTCGCCATCTGCACCATTACAGGAATGATGTGTGTGTGTGTGTGTGTGTGTGTGTGTGTGTGTGTGTGTGTGTGTGTGTGTGTGTGTGTGTGTATGTATGTATGTATGTATGTATGTATGTATATATATATATGGTTATGTGCGAGTACATGTATGTTGGATTGTATATGTACACGTATTAGAGTGTGATATTTATCGTTTATGGATTGGCTCTGTATGGATTTTATCAATGGTGTCCAGTCTAGATGATCGGTTCTGTTATTGATTAATAATTAATAGAATTATTCTATTGATACATAGTCTATCAATAGATTTTTCTATTGGGTGACACTAATATTATTTTTTGTTTTCCAGTTCATGAGTATGTTTTTTTTGTTTGTTGTTTTTTTGCAATAATATTTTTATTATATCAATATAATAATGTTATACATAGTATCCTGTCATATTGGTTGATGATATATCTCCTAGGAGAAATAAAGATGGTGTTGGATGGATATGGTTATTTAAAGCATGGGATATGTTGGTGATGATGACTTGCCAAAATTGCTTGATAGGTGTGCTCTGCCACGTGGTGTGAATGTAATCGTCAGCTGTGTTTTGAGTAAAATATGTACAGATTGCTGAGCTTGTGAAACCAATTTTAAACATCCAATGTGTAGTATAATGTACTCTGTATTATTTTGTACTGAATACATTGTGGGTTAGTGTTGCTGTCATGTGGTAATTATTATTACACATTTTAATCCAAACTGTGGCATCGGGGGCTAGTAATAAATCTTCCTCCCATTGTCTCGATGGGAGAGTAACTGTGAGATTTGATTTCACTATTATTTTGTATATCTTAGATAATAGGTTTTTTGAATTAAGAATGTTTGTTTATAAAATCTGATATGGATGTAGGTATCGGAATTGATTTTTGAACACATAGGTGATCTTAGCTGATGGTATTGTAGGAACTGGGGCTTTCTATACCATATTTTGGGGCTAGTTGTGGGCGTGACATGAAAGAAGTCTTATGATAAATATGTTTAAGGTGTGTAATGCCTTTTTCTATCCAAGAGGTAAAGTTTAATATTTTTGTTCATGGTAAAGTCTGGATTGTTCCAAATGGGAGAATGACTAGTTTGTGTGAGTGTGGAGTTTGATATCTTGTGGAATTTCCACCAGACTGTTCGTGTCATGGCCTCCTTCAAACTGTTGAAACATGGATATTTTTGAATATGAGTCTGGGCACATTTGAAACACCTGCCGCAAACATTACTGACATTATTTCTTGTTTATGTGGTTGGCTGTGTTTCTCTAGTCACAAGTACTTCTGAATGCTCCTCCAGAGCACCCAGAAACCCTCATAGTGGGTTTCTCAACTTGCTCAGACTCAAATCTGAATATCGGCGTCTGAAACATCTTGGAGAGGAACAAAAAACACAACACATTTGATTAAATTGTTCTGGTCACCGGGACCGGAGCTCAACCCAGTGGAGCAGGTCTTGAGCTCAGCTCTGGTAAAGGCTACCAGTGCACTGAAGGGGTCCATGCTCTAAACTCTGGGGTCCCGTCGGACTGACGCGTTGGGAAAGCGGTTTCTCTGTATGCCCACTCATGATGAAAAGATTGTGAATCTTTTATGTGAATGTTTACGTAAATATGAGATTTTACACTCAGAATGTAAATAAAGGTAAGGAAATAAACACATTGTAGTTGATGGTGTTAACAATACCCAGCGTTAGCCTACTTGATCGAATAAACTAATATTATTAACCTATTAATAATACAAAAAAAAAATCTGTATTAACAATTTACTATTTGCCATACAGCTCTGCCTTGAGATCTGAAGTAAATGACTTTATGTAATATAGAATGTAATGTGAAAAAATAAATTCGGTAAATTCTGGCTTTAAAAAAGTTCTTTCAGTGTTACTACCACCTGTTGTAGATCGACAGTCACACACCCCCTCTGACAGCCGTGCTGGGCGGTTGAATGGGGTTTGTGTGTATAGGATATACTAATACTGGACGCTGCAAGCAAACGTGCGGCCACATGCTCTACGTCGGCACTGCAACGAGTTGGGGAGTATACGGCAGGAGGAGAGAGAAAGCTTCGACTAAGTGCATCCTCACCTGGGCACACTCCACATCATTTCCCCTTATGGAACATCCATACCTCCAGGGCACTACGCTCCATCACTCATGCCCAGCACAGCACATACTCACCTGGACACACTCCTCACCATGTCCCATGCTACATTCCGGAGCTCCAGACCTCCAGGAATGCAGCGCACCAGCCGACCCTTTAGGGACCACACTTAAGCCCCCCTCCTCGGGCTAAACCTCTTAGATTGGATCAAGGGCTAATTTTCAATGGATCGCAGCAACGTAGCTGCTCTGCCACTCACAAGAACCTGGCCCAGAATCAGGTCATTTAAGGTCAATTAGCACCAGGTTCTCCACAAACATGCTTTGCAGCTGAATCCCTGGTCCGTTCACACGTGTCTTTGCTCACTGGGGTCCGGGAGGATTCTGATTTGGAGGCGTTCAGTCATAATCCCACACGCACCAAATGTCTGAACCTGCGGTTCCTCTCATACTGAGCAGGATTACTGTTGCAACATCACATCATCAGTAGGGTAAAACTAACCTGTCTCATGACGGTCTAAACCCACCTCACGTTCCCTGTTAGTGAGTGAACAACCCAACGCTTGGTGAATTCTGCTTCGCAATCATGGGAAGAGCCGACATCGAAGGATCAAAAAGCGACGTCGCTATGAACGCTTGGCCGCCACAAGTCAGTTATCCCTGTGGTAACTTTTCTGACACTTCCTGCTTAAAACCCAAAAAGCCAGAAGCCCCATTTTCACGGTCTGTATACCTACTGAAAATGAAAATTAAACGAGCTTTTGCTGTTCTGCTCCATGGGAGGTTTCTGTCCTGCCCAAGCTCACATTAGGACACTTGCATTACGCTTTGACAGGTGTAAACCCCCCCCCCCCAGTCAATGAAAACATTTTTAATATCTGTGGGAAAAGAGGGAGAAATGTATCCAACAACTTTCTTTTTTAATGTGCAACACAGTCAAAATTGTGAACTCATCTACATGCAAAAACCACAAAAAGCCTTTACAAACTGGAAACTCTTACTGCATAATTAAAACATTATACAACTTAAGAAAAAACACAACATAAAACATCGGTAAACATGAGAATTCAAACAACAAAATGAACCAAGCTTATTCAAACTGAGAAGTAACAGCAGTAACTCTAGGCATGACCCATGGCCTTGCGGTGTGGTGGGCCTCCTCCTCCATGTTGTTGTTGTTGGGGCAGGGGAGAACTTCGGCAGCACCGCAGAACGGTTCGGATAACCCTGGTACCAGCACGCTGTAGTTGACACAGAGTAAGCCATTGGTGTTGGTATGATAGCGCACGTTGTAGAGTGGCACGCCGAACCCATACATTTGACACAGGAAGTGCACAGCATTGCACGTCCGCGAGAAGTGCTGTGGGCGGGGGTCGTGGGAGGCCGCCCCCACTGACTGGAAGCGCGTGGGTGTGAGAAGAGCCTGGCGGACAGGTGTAGGACCCGGAGAGGCGAAGGCGCCCACTTCTTCACGCTCGTCATGTCTGCGCTTGGAGCTGCCAGAGAACCAGTGGGCAGTGATGAAGATTACTCATATAAACCTTACTCATATAAACACCACCTGGATTGGCTTTGACATATTCAGGTGGATTTGGGCATGTCATCCAAAGCACACAGAAGCAATAATCTGTTAATACACCATAATTCTATAATCCCAACCCATCAATAAGAACCCTTAACGGCAATTGAATAGAGAAGGCAGCATACCGTACTGAGTCTGCATTGTCTAGGGTGTTGGAAATTCAGGTTACTGGCCATCATAAATACATTCCAGGTTTACAGTTAATGAGAGGGAGTTTGGTACTCCATCACTACACCTACAAGACAGTCTATAAGGAGGCCACACTCTAAGTGATGTGAAGGCGTTTAGTCCAGACCTTTTTGTGTATTAAATGGGTTTGTTCTAGACCTTTGCTAGCTCTCTAGTGCAGGATCTAATAACGTAATGACAAACAGCTGGCTGAGAAACAAGCAGCCATGGGGCCAGTTACTCATGGTCCCGTTAAATAAGAGGATTCAGAACAAACTGAGCAGTTATTATTGTATAGTTCATCCATTATTGATGTTAATTTCTCAAATTAAAGATGTGGTTTTGCAGCTTAATCTCAATGGAATTTTTTAAATTTAAAATGCTCTGAGTTAGACTACAGAGTCAGTACAGCATATGTGTGTGTGTGTACACATGTGCATGTGTGTGTGTGTGTGTGCGCGCGAGTGTGTGCGTGTGAGCACGAGTGTGTGTGCGTGTTTGTGCGTGCGTGCGTGCGTGCGTGCGTGTCTAATTGCGCACAAACGTTTCTTGTGCAATGTGAAAAAACAAAGAGCTAGATAGAAAAAGAGAGGGAGATTGATCAAACAAGGAGGGAGGACCTAGCTAAGCTAGGACTGAGGGGAATGACTTCAGGGCAGAGGTGGGTAGATGAATGGCTAAGATGATGGACTGTTGGATGGACTGATGGTGTTCAGTGTAGACCCAAAACAGGGCCTTAAAATCCAGCCTTAGGGGAAACCCACTTAAAGACAGACAGGTGAAGGTTGTAGGTCACATACCTACAATGGGCTTCCCTCACTGTCTATCCATCGGTACGTTACCGATACATACCTGTAGATGGATAAACAGATACATACATAACAATACATACCTATAGAGAGATAGATACATACAAACATACATGCACACAGAAAGACATAAAGAAGAATTTTAGGTCTACCTTTGATATCGAAGAAATCAAGAGTTGTCCTAACTATCACACACACAGGCACTAGGTTAGCTAGCTAACTATTCGACGAAACTGAGTACACAAACGCTATGGTAAAAACCTGTGTAAAAAGACCAAAACCTGAAGTAAATTGTTAACTGGAGATGGTAAATGTCATTAATGCATTATGAGCAAAAGATAAACTCGTATGTCAAATGCACCACGAAAGAGCTTAAACGTACCGCTTGTCTAAACAGACTTTTGGGGGATATGAATAAGCATAAAACAGGCAAGTAAGACACATGAAAATGACCATTGCCGGATTGAAGGAAAACTGATATTCAAGTAAATTATATTCAAAGGTATTTCAACTCGGACATCACCCCCGTGTGGTGATCTGTGTTAACTCTGAGTGAGCATGTTAATAGAGTTATGGTCAGTGCACAATATTTTCTTTTTTAACCTATCTTCCCTCCTTTTTTAAGCAAAGTAAAAGCCAATGTGTGGTGTGTGTGTGTGTGTGTGTGTGTGTGTGTGTGTGTGTGTGTGTGTGTGTGTAGGCTCATAAAAAGAATAACTGGAGTAAAATATACTGGATGTGGAAGCATGTTCTGATTCTCCGGCAGCACTAATTGCCAGGAAAGCCCTGCATGCCGCCAAGTCCAGGTCTCTACACCTCTGCACTGTTTCACTCACACATCAGCATGTGGGATGAGCAGGACTAAGACCTTTGAGGGATTTAACCTTTAAGAGATAATCTGTTCAGAACATCCTAAAAAATTTTAGGAAAGTTCTTAAGGGCTATGGTAGTGTTATTCAAATGAGTTCATGAAAGTTTGTAAGGGTTACATTAGGGTTGATCGAAAGAGATCATTCCAAATGACCTCTATAAGGCTTCATATAATAAGCGCTTTTAGCCTCACAGATGTACTATATCTGTAGCCTTTAACAGCAGGCTAAGCTTCACACCACGTCTCTTCTGCCCTCAGGCGGTTGGCAGATGAGATGCCTAAACTGCAGGACTACCTGGAGAAAGAGGACATTGAAAAGAAGCTTCTGAGCCAAACCAATGAGGAGCTGCTCTGTAAGTAAAATATAAATATCTGTAAATATCTGTATAATATGTAAATAAAAGGAAGATGTGGTTGCATAGTGTAGTCATTTGATTATAAATAATCTCATAATAATCTTATCTACAAATTCTGCAGGAGTACCTGGAGAAAGAGGACATCAAAAAGAAGCTTCTGAGCTGAACCAATGAGGAGCTGCTCTGTAAATAAAATATCTGTATTATATGTAAATAAAAGGAAGATGTGGTTGTATAATGTAGTCGTTTGATTATAAATAATCTCATAATAATCTTATCCACAAATTCTTACACATTTACATAGTAACATTCACTCATATACTCAAATTCCATATCATACATAGAAAACGTCCACCTCATCTATTTCAGTTTTTTCCTGATCAATAATACAAAAAGAAAAAAGAAAAAAAGTGAACAGCACCCTCTAGCGATGAACCTCAATTATTTCAAGCGAACTAAAACATGGCTAGGTTAAGTCGGCGTTATCTTACAGCTAGAACAAAAAAAAATGCTCAGATTAACTTGTGTCTCATGGCACGCAGCTGAGTTTAAAATTAAACACAATTAAATCAAATTAAATTGACCCAGCTGCAACAAGCTCAGCAGCCACATTTAATTTCACTGATTGGTCAGTTAGCCAGGCTATACAAAACAGGCTATTGTTAGAAATTCTGCACATGTGATTCGCTTAGCTTCACATCTCACACTGCTTATAATTATAAGATGACGTATCCACGTTCGTAATAACGTGGTGAAATCTGCCAAAAATGCTGAGACTGAGCATAATAAATAATAAGACAATCTGAGCACTTAGTGAACATATTTCTAAATGAGAAGAAAAAGTTCCTCCAAACAATATAAAGCACACAATTCTATATGGGAAAAGTTACATTTGTCATTAAGAGAAGCACTACTTATTACACAAATGTCAATAACTGTCGTAATATTAATAGTTCAACAGTCTTCCTCTGTCTATTATACGCACTGTACACATGTTAAATATCTGCCTTGAAGTTACAATGAAATGACTTCCGGGCGCACAGAAAATTGTTATATACACACAGACATCCCCATACCAACATAAGCATAGTGCAACTCTATGTTTACGCACCAGGGATTGAGTGGGCAAGTGCGTGTATATGCAAGTTTAAATTATTATACACAAATGTAAGTAGTAGGCTATTTATGTGAAAATGTTTCATATGTATGTACAAGTCGTGTTTCCCTGATTTCTCCCTAAAGGGCCCCTCATAGTTCAGCAGTAATGAGGCTAGTTAGATTTTGCTCAGAATGAAGTACACTTTGGGATGTTATATGTATCACAGTCTCCGGTGAGCCGTACATGGTTAATCAATCCAGGTTGAGGTAGAGTCACTGCATTAATGACACGTCTGTTTGCATTGCCAGTTGTTGCTATGGCAGCAATGAAATTAGGAAATTCAAAGAAAAACAACTCATCTACACTCTTGGAACTTTAGAACCCCATATGTCCTGTGGCCTGATGTCACATGTGAGGGGAATCCCATGAACACCTTTACAAATCAGTCTGTGGAAAGTCACTGAAGAGGACAGAGGAAAAATGAGGCGTTTCTGGAGATGGTGTACTGGACGCATCGAGGACGAATATACAGACACAAAGGATGTGGAGGGTAAATGTAAATATAATGCCACTCACACCTGCGATTGCTGGTGCTGCCACTCATAACTGCGGTTAAAATTGCTTTTTTGTCTTTAGCGCTGCATTGTCGCCTCTATCTCCCAATATTTCATAATCCAGGCTTTAGAAATCTATTTTTTAACAGTTAACAATTTACTTAAGGTTTTGGTCTTTTTACCACAGGTTTTTACCATTGCGTTTGTATACTCAGTTTCGTCGAATAGTTAGCTAGCTAGCTAACCTAGCTGATTTAGCTAACCTAGCTAGTCAAAGCAAAAGATCCGTAACAGTCCTGTGAGTAGCCTATTTTAATCACGCTAAAACGACACAGTGGTGTATATGACGTCACTGTGTGTGTGTGTGTGTGTGTGTGTGTGTGTGTGTGTGTGTGTGTGTGAGACAGAATAGAACAAGTTATTTTATAAAGGTCCGACTGCACGCGGTGTTGACATTACGGTCAGAGCGCAAACCGACACTGCAAAATAACGATTGCGTGCCTTTTCCTCATATTGGATAGTTAGGACAATTCTTGATTTCTTCGATATCAAAGGTAGACCTAAAATTCTTCTTTGTCTTCCTACGTGTATCTAATTACTTTTGTATGTTTGTATGTATCTATCTATGTATGTATGCATCTGTGTATCTGTAATTATGTATCTGTGTGTGTATGTATGTATGTATGTATCTATCTATCTATCTATCTGTAACTATGTATCTATTTATGTACGTATCTATCTGTATCTATGTATGTATGTATCTATCTGTGTATCTATGTATCTGTATCTGTATCTGTGTATGTATGTAAGTATCTGTACTGTATCTGTGTATGTATGTATGTATCTATCTATCTATCTATCTATCTATCTATCTATCTATCTATCTATCTGCGTATGTATGTACGTACGTATCTGTATGTATGTATGTATCTATGTATCTATGTACGTATGTAACTATGTATCTGTGTATGTATGTATGTATCTATCTAACTATGTATTTGTATGTATGTATGTATGTATGTATGTATCCATCTGTAACTATGTATCTATGTATGCTTGTTTGTATTTATGTATGTATCTATCTATCTATGTACGTATGTATGTTTGTATCTGTATGTATGTATCTATGTATCTGTAACTATGTATCTGTATCTATCTATCTATCTGTAAATATGTATCTGTGTATGATTGTATGTATGTATCCATCTGTAACTATGTATCTGTATGTATGTATATATGTATGTATGTATCTATGTACGTATGTATGTTTGGATGTATCTATGTATGTATGTATGTATGTATCTGTATGTAAGTGTCTATCTATCTATCTGTGTATGTACGTATGTATGTATGCATCTATCTGTATCTATGTGTCTGTATGTATGTATGTATCTATCGCTCTATCTATCTATATCGGTAGGTATGTAACTATATCTATCTGCAGGTATGTATTGGTAGGTAAGCATCTGTCCATCTGTAGGTATGTATTGGTAGGTATCTATCTCTCTCACTGTAAGTATCTATCTATACATATGTATCAGTAGGTATATATGTATCTATCTGTAGGTATGTATTGGTAGGTATGTATCTGTCTATCCATCTACAGGTATGTATCAGTAAGTATGGATCTAGCTATTTGTCTGCAGGTATGTATCTATAGGTATGTATCTATCCATCTGCAGGTATGCATTGGTAAGTATGTATATGTTTTTATCTATCAGCATGTATGTATCGGTAGGTATGTATCTATCTATCTCTCTATTGATATGTATAGTTATGTATGTATCTGCCTATCCATCTATAGGTATGTATTGGTAAGTATGTATATATGTAATCTATCTGTAAGTATGTATCGGTAGGTATGTATCTATCTATCTCTCTATAGGTATGTGTTGTTTTGTATGTATCTGTCTATCCATCTGCAGGTATGTATTGATAAGTATGTAGCTATGTATTTATGTATCTGCAGGTATGTATCGATAGGTATCTCTAGATAGGTCTATCTCTCTTTAGGTATGTATAGTTGTTTATGTATCTGTCTATCCATCTATAGGTACGTATCGGTAGGTATGTATCTATCTACCTCTCTATTGATACATACATAACCATACATATCTGTCTATCCATCTATAGGTATGTATCGGTAAGTATGTATCTATGTATTTATCTATCTGCACGTATGTATCGGTAGGTGTGTATCTATCTATCTCTCTATAGGTATGTATTGTTATGTATGTATCTGTCTATCCTTCTGCAGGTATGTATTGGTAAGTAGGTGTCTATGTATTTTTCTATCTGCAGGTATGTATCAGTAGGTATGTATCTATCTATCTCTCTTTAGGTATGTATAGTTGTTTATGTATCTGTCTATCCATCTATAGGTACGTATCGGTAGGTATGTATCTATCTACCTCTCTATTGATACATACATAACCATACATATCTGTCTATCCATCTATAGGTATGTATCGGTAAGTATGTATCTATGTATTTATCTATCTGCACGTATGTATCGGTAGGTGTGTATCTATCTATCTCTCTATAGGTATGTATTGTTATGTATGTATCTGTCTATCCTTCTGCAGGTATGTATTGGTAAGTAGGTGTCTATGTATTTTTCTATCTGCAGGTATGTATCAGTAGGTATGTATCTATCTATCTCTCTTTAGGTATGTATAGTTGTTTATGTATCTGTCTATACATCTATAGGTACGTATCGGTAGGTATGTATCTATCTCTATCTATCTATCTATCTATCTATCTATCTATCTATAGGTATGTATAGTTATGTATATATCTGTCTGTCCATCTGCAGGTATGTATCTATGTATTTATATATCTGCATGTATGTATCGGTAGGTATGTATCTATCTATCTGTCTGTCGGTATGTATAGTTATGTATATATCTGTCTATCCACCTACAGGTATGTATCGGTAAGTATGTATCTATGCATTTATCTATCTGCACGTATGTATCGGTAAGTATGTATCTATCTATCTCTCTTTAGGTATGTATAGTTGTTTATGGATCTGTCTATCCATCTATGGGTATGTAACTGTAGGTATTTATCTATCTCTCTCTCTATACAGGTATGTATAGTTATGTATATATCTCTGTCCATCTGCAGGTATGTATCGGTAAGTGTATATCTATGTATTTATCTATCTGCAGGTATGTATCGATAGGTATGTATCTGTCTGTCTCTCTTTAGGTATGTATAGTTGTTTATGTATTTGTCTATCCATCTATAGGTACGTATCGGTAGGTATGTATCTATCTATCTGTCTATAGGTATGTATAGTTCTGTCTATATCTGTCTGTCCATCTGCAGGTATGTATCGGTAAGTGTATATATTTATCTGTCTGCAGTTATGTATCGCTAGGTATGTATCTATGTATTTATCTATCTGCATGTAGGTATCGGTAGGTATGTATCTATATATCTCTCTGTAGGTATGTATAGTTATGTATGTATCCTCAGGTACGTATCGGTAGGTATGTATCTATCTATCTGTCTATAGTTATGTATTGTTATGTATGTATCTGTCTGGCCACCTACAGGTATGTATCGGTAAGTATGTATCTATGTATTTATCTATCTGCACGTATGTATCGGTAGGTATGTATCTATCTATCTCTCTATTGATATGTAAAGTTATGTATGTACCTGTGTATCCACCTACAGGTATGTATCGGTAAGTGTATATCTATGTGTTTATCTGTCTGCAGGTATGTATCGCTAGGTATGTATCTATCTATCTCTCTATAGGTATGTATTGTTATGTAGGTATCTGTCTATCCATCTGCAGGTATGTATTGGTAAGTAGGTGTCTATGTATTTTTCTATCTGCAGGTATGTATCGATAGGTATGTATATGTCGCTCTCTCTTTAGGTATGTATAGTTGTTTATGTATCTGTCTATACATCTATAGGTACATATCTGTAGGTATTTATCTCTCTCTCTCTCTATAGGTATGTATAGTTATGTATGAATCTGTCTGTCCATCTGCAGGCATGTATCAGTAAGTATGTATCTATGTATTTATCTATCTGCAGGTATGTATCGGTAAGTATGTATCTCTATCTCTCTTTAGGTATGTATAGTTGTTTATGTATCTGTCTTTCCATCTATGGGTATGTAATTGTAGGTATTTATCTATCTCTCTCTCTCTACAGGTATGTATAGTTATGTATGATTCTGTCTGTCCATCTGCACGCATGTATCGCTACGTATGTATCTATTTCTCTATCTGCATGTATGTATCGGTAGGTATGTATCTGTCTATCTCTCTATAGGTATGTATTGTTATGTATGTATCGGTAGATATGTATCTATCTATCTGTCTATAGGTATGTATAGTTATGTATATATCTGTCTGTCCATCTGCACGTATGTATCGGTAAGTGTATATCTATATATCTATCTGCAGGTATGTATCGATAGGTATGTATCTGTCTGTCTCTTTAGGTATGTATAGTTGTTTATGTATCTGTCTGTCCATCTATACGTACGTACGTATCTGTAGGTATTTATCTATCTCTCTCTCTATAGGTATGTATAGTTATGTATGAATCTGTCTGTCCATCTGCAGGCATGTATCAGTAAGTATGTATCTATGTATTTATCTATCCGCAGGTACGTATCGGTAGGTATATATCTATCTATCTGTCTGTAGGTATGTATAGTTTTGTATGTATCTGTCTATCCACCTACAGGTATGTATCGGTAAGTATGTATCTATGTATTTATCTAAAGGTATGTATTGTAATGCATGTATCTGTCTATCCATCTACAGGTATGTATCGGTAAGTATGTATCTATGTATTATCTGTCTGCATGTATGTATCTGTAGGTATTTATCTATCTCTCTCTCTATAGGTATGTATAGCTATGTATGAATCTGTCTATCCATCTGCAGGTCTGTATTGGTAAGTATGTATCTATGTATTTATCTATCTTCATGTATGTATCGGTAAGTATGTATCTATCTATCTCTCTTTAGGTATGTATAGTTATTTATGTATCTGTATAGACAAATAGATAGATACATACCTACCGATACGTACCTATAGATAGCTATCTATAGGTACGTATCGGTAGGTATGTATCTATCTATTTGTCTATAGGTATGTATAGTTATGTATGTATTTGTCTATCCATCTACAGGTATGTATCAGAAAGTATGTATCTATGTATTTATCTATCTGCACGTATGTATTGGTAGGTATGTACCTATCTATCTCTCTCTATAGTTATGTATTGTTATGTATGTATATGTCTATCCATCTGCAGGTATGTATCTATGTTTTTATCTATCTGCAGGTATGTATTGATAGGTATGTATCTATCTATCGCTCTTTAGGTATGTATAGTTGTTTATGTATCTGTCTATCCATCTATAGGTACGTATCGGTAGGTATGTGTCTATCTATCTATCTATAGGTATGTATATTTATGTATGTATCTGTCCATCCATCTGCAGGTATTTATCGGTAGGTTTGTGTCTATCTGTCTCTCTGTAGGTATATATATTTATGTATCTATCCATAGTCCATGCCACAGGGATCTAGAGCCACTCTGCTGGAACTGTGACTCTAGTTTCCTCCCATAGCGCTGATTCAGCTCTCTCACCGCCCTGTGCTTTCCGTATGCCACAGACTTGTACTTGTTCATGTTCCTGATGAGCCCCACGTTGTAGGCAGTAGTGTGAGAGTTCAGAGGCTTGCAGATGGTTTTTTTCTCACCCTGGTTGGGAAATGTCTTTATGGTGGCTCTTGGAATCATTTCGTCCACCAGTTTTCCAATAAACCCTCCTACTGCCTCCGTAAACTCGGTTAGGCACCATCAGCAGGTTTAGGGACCATCAGTAGGGTTAGGGACCCTCAACAGGGTTAGACACCATCAGTAGTGGGGTTTCTGTCCACAAAGTTTTTGCAGAATTGGAAAAAGCCCAAACACCCAAATATCACAAAAAGATTTTTACGCTAGGATGAGATGGAAAAGTCAGAATATTGCTAAAGTCAAAATGTGAAAAAGAGTTATGGAAAAAGGTTTTTTGAATAAACAATGATGTATCAAGCCAAAAAACTGAGCCATTTTGCTTGTTGAAATGCCAGCCCAAATCACGGTAGCCTATGTCATTTATACAGGGAGTGGGAGGTAAATCAGGAGTATGTAAAAATGATAGCTGAGTTGTAGAAGTATATTCATTTTTATCCCAGAGATGTTCTCAGTGAGCTCCACCTATATAAATCATCTCAATTTTTTGCAGCAAGGTGTGAAAATTGTCCATTGCCATCACTGATAAAGAAGAAAGAATCAAACCCCGGGTATTTAAATGAATCATTAACAGGAAATAAGGAGGGTAGTTAAATTGAACTGGCCATGTTGTTCAAAGATGTAAGAGCTGACCAGTTGGAAAAGTTGGACCAGTTAATCTCGTATCCTGAAAAGGACCTAAATGTGTCAAACAACTGCAGAAGGTGCACACTAACTCTCTAACTCTCCCCCTCTGTGATTTCTAGGTGTTTGCCATCAGCATGTACCTGAATGTCAACCTCAAAATTAAATTTATTTATTAATACAAATTTTTATTACTACTTCTTTTCCCACCAATTGCTTTACATCAGACACTGGACAAGTAATTTAAACCAATCATGATTAGACATTGAGGAGCTTAATTCAAGAAGTAGGCATCAATAGCATTCCATTCATAAACAAAATTATTAAAAAATTGAAATGTTATGAATACAATACAATAAGTACTACCTTGAATACTTGGTAGATTTCAAACAAAATTCTTAATTGCATCTATTCTCCCTATGATCAAACTTTATGGAACAATCCCATGTTTTTAATCAATAACAAACCCTTTGTATTTTGCACATGGAGGCAGAGAGGTATAATCAGCCGGGCACAGTTATTCTCTGGTATTTTCTTTGACGTCAGAAAAATACAACATACCAGATAACTGTCACTTTCAATTTGTACAAAGATGTTTTAAAGAAAACAGTCAATATCAGACACTTTTGTAACCATACTCCCCCTAGCCATATATATAACTACACTAAATTAAACCTCAGAAAATGTTAACACAAATACATAAACTCATAGCATCAAATAAATACAATATCTCACTCCTAGTTGAAAAATTGACCTCAGATATAAAAGAGGTGCTATCTCATCAGCTCTGACCCTACTGATGGTCCCTAACCCTGCTGTTACAGGCTTTGCTGAGCCTGCCCACCATTTAGTAGCGTTCCTGCTTGTTTTTAATTTTATTTTATTTTCATTTATTTTCTTTTGCTTCTATTTGAAGCTGCTTTGTTTTCTTTGTGTGTTTCATTAATAAATCGTCACTTAATGAGTACTGTTAATCGCGCCTTGTTCCTGATGATGTCACATTCAGCTTTTGTCCTTTCAGCGTCACTCTAGCATCTCCCACCATTCAGTGCAACCTGTTCCACATTCCAGGTCCATCAGCTCTGTGAATTTGCACCCATGTTTTGCCCCACAATCCCTTTACAACATCTTACTGCTGTTTGCACATTATACTGAGTCTACTGGATAAAGGCTGATATTAGTAAAAAATATTGTGATATTGTCGTTCCTAAATCCCCAGTCAGCTAGTTGTAAAACTGAACCTTCAAATATAAAATCCTGTAGAGGTCTGCATACAAACAATGACGTATGTGACATCACTAATGAAAATTGAAAAATAAAATCAATGTCCCCCTAAAGTGCAGCCAAAGAATACTGGCCAGGGCATTAAAAAAATAAAATAAATAAAATGACATTTTTAGACTACTTTCAAGTTATTCTAACAAAATAGGGCTACTTCACATTAATTATGTAGTAAATGGTGACTTGTCATTTCTATCGTAACACTACACCTGCTGACCTGCTGGTTGGTTGAATGCAAGGAGAGTGACTGAACACACACACACAAGCAGAAGAACCAGGAGGTGTAGGATGGAGAGACACATGGAGGATGTTGTAAGGAAAAATAGGACCCAAAGATGTAGTTTTTAAAGTTTATCACTCTTTTACCATCATCATATACAAACTTAGAAGACAGATACTGCTCATTTTGGAGAACAGATTAAGTGACTATTTTTGCAGTGTAGACGTCACAACGTGTGGTTCTAGTACTACCACTGTGAACTACTCTGACAGCTAATTACTAAATGTGTCTAGAAATGCACATTTCACACCAAAAAACTCTTAATAACTTTGTTTATGTCTAAATCATTGAATGATAAAGAAAATTAGTCAAATCCATGAAGTTCCCCTTTAACTTTAGGAGCATGCTCATAGCTAGCTATGAGGTCACTGAGGTCCACACCTTGGTCATTTTCAGAGCTAAAAATTAAATTTTACCGAGAAGAGTGCATTCTTAACTTGGTTTAGACCTGTTATTTAGTGCCAGCTATGTGTGCGAGAACACAGCAGCCCCTGATGGCATCAGCACCTCCACTGACAGAATTCTAATTGACATACATTGACAGCAACACTGCAACAGGTGGCTTGTGTGAACTGGCAGACAGCGTAGCATTTAGTAAGACCAAGCAATGATTCATTAGACCATTATCTACAAGAAACCTTCAGAACAGTACCCTGTGTAATATGGAACAGTAACAGTATAATATGTGTACTCTGGCTATGAAGACAAGCCTATTTTTTGCATATTAGTAGGTTAGCTAATGTTTCATAAATTGTTACTGATTAAAAAACAGCTTATAAAAGGAAAGGGTTAAGGTAGTAAAATGACAAGAAGGCTACAAAATAATTGTTTTACAACAATGGCTAAGTAATGCCTCGCTGTAAATGTCTCCTTTTACATCTGCCTCATCTAGGAAATGATGCAATTGTTCATGATAGTCACAGATACATGACTCACATGGTAGAAATATTTACAAAGTGGAAGTGATATTAATTAAACACTGGAATAGTTTTCATAATGTTCATTTTTCTACTTTTTACAATAATGTTTGCATGGAACGTAGGTGTGAGCTAACAGTAGCTAGTTTACGGAGAAGATAGCTAGCTAGTTGGTATATAGCATTTTTTACAACAGCTATTGTCACAAATATAGTGTTATGATCACCTCAATAAATTGGCAATCAAAAATGATAAGATTACTTGGGGCACCTGTAAGGTGCGGCGGCCCGAGTGCCGTAGGGCGAGGGGCAGGATGCACAGACTCTACCGACTGGGACGAACATTTATTAACAAACGACACAATGGCACGCTTATCACAAACAAGGAACATGAAATGGTTAAAGTTAAACAAACACGATACACAAGAATACATCTAACAAACACATTACATTCAGACATTACGCCAACAATAACCAACATCCTGCACACTTTAACACGCATTTATATACATTAAGGTGCAGGTGTATATACGAGGTGCAGGTGTGGTTACAGACAAGACAGTCCTCCCACTGCACATGGCGGGTCGAACCACGTGAATCGCGGGAGGCGAGCGTTCCGTGACAGAACCCCCTCCCAAGGGGCGCGGATCCCGACGCATCCGTCCAATGAACGTGAACCTCCAGGTACCGTGTACACGTACACACAAACACAGCATGGCAGTGCCCGGCGCCCAGGCGGGCCAGGTGCCGCCAGCAAGAGAGACCTCGCGGGGAGAGAGAGAAAGGCAGCTTCCCTGCCTCTCTCGGGGCAGTCCGGTACACTCCACCACACGTTGCGCCTGTAAACACAAAAGGCGCAAACAGAAACACACAATAGCACCAACACACAAACACAAGGCGCTGTGACGTGGCGCCCGCCGTCCCCGCAGGCTCCTTGACGTGTCCGAGGCCTCAGCGGACACGCGGGGGTGCACGTCCGCCCCGGTTCCAGACATCCCTAAACGGTCCTCCTCTTTCCCGCCGCTCTAAGAGCGTCCCAGAGGCGGGTTGCCTCTGAGGCTTTGGGCAGACCTTTCCAGTTTCGCTGGCGAGTCAGCTGAGGAGAAGGGTCTTGGGAGATCCCGCTGGCTCCACGCAACCGCCCTCTTTCTGGTGGTTGTGGTGCCCCTCGGTCCTCCCTGGCCCGGGCTCAACCGCCTGAGGCCCCCCCCAAGAAATTCCTGGGGCTGTTCCCCTCTACCTCCGGAGAAGACGCAGACAACGGTCCTCTCCCCAATATCCTGGGATCCAGGCAGAGGTGCAGAGGATGTTCATGCACCCCCCGCTAGGAATTACTTTTTTTGTCGAGGGAGAGTGCGTGCTGTAGCGGTTGGTTATTCTGTAACGTGTGCTGTAACATAGTCAATGTTCACTGTATTAGTGTTCACCGTATGTGTTTAATGTTAATCGTTTCTTGTTTGTATCAGTCGTGAGTGATTCTTGTGAGTGCCGTTAGTGTTTCATGTTAAATGTGAATAAATGTTCGTCCCAGTCGGAGGAGTCTGTGCGTCCTGCCGCTCCCCCTACGGCACTCGGGCCACCGCACGTTACCGCACCACTCTGATTAGCAGGGAAAATTAATGAATTAATTATTATTTAAGGACTATGTTAAATCAGTCTTGACTCATAAAGTCACAAGTTCAACAATGTGATTATTACTTCTGAAACCCTAACTAAATAAATAAATATGGCAGTGTCTTTACTTAAAATTCAAAAAAATCCATCAACCCATTGTATAGAGTACATTGTATTAACAGAAAACTTTTTATCCATCCAATGTTTGCAGATGTCAAAACAATATGGATCCATATTCACTGTGTATTTTGGTCCAAAGAAAGTAGTTGTCCTGACAGGATATCAAACTGTCAAACAAGCACTGGTGAATCATGCAGAAGAATTTGGAGACAAGAGACATCAGTCCCATATTCTATGACTTCAGCCAAGGATTCAGAAAACCTTATTCAGCCAATTTAGATGATGGAATGTGTGTGTGAGTTGATCATGGTACTATTTAAATTTTAATTAGGTAAATTATTTGTTTTTCATTCATTATTTATTTACTTTTTTGTTTTGATTTTTTTCAGAATAGATGGTGACTAGACTTCAGAAGAGTCCTAATAAGGAGCCTCCTGCTATTGAATATATTAGCCCAGGGTAATCTGTAGATAAACTACACCCTGTATGTTAATAGTGACTATGTGGAAATGTTCAAGTAGTGGTGTGCTGCCAAGAACTAATACTAAGGACTAACTGTTTCACATCCTGTTTAAGAGCCTTATAGGAGGGTAGAAACTGTTCATCAGCACAGAATGAGGTAGACTTCAGGAAACTAACTAGGAAGTAACAGAGACAATGACAGCAACAGCAACACCAAATCTAAACACAACTGGCAAACCAAAATAACCGACAAACTGGAAAGCAAAACAGGGCTTAAATAACCAAGACTGATGAAGATCCAGATAAACATTACCAGACACGGGTGAACATAATTACAGCTGGGGATACAGGCTCGGGGGTGGAACAGAACGAAACCAAAACAAGAGCTTGACAAAACCGAGCCAAGTATACCAGGGACAGAAACCAAACCAAGCACGTAAATATGTCGCCGTGGGAACTGCGATGCCTGTGACACACAGTGAGCAGGCTGTGTGCTGGGTGGCTACTGTCTAGCTGCATCATTTTCATTTTCCTCAAGCAGCAGGACTGATGGCTATCCTGTAAGGCTGGAGGTTTGTGGCCTATGATGGATTCTGCAGTCCTCACTACTCTCTGGAGGACCTTCAGTCACTTGCAGTGCAGCTGCAGTACCAGACAGTGATGCAACCTGTGGGTTTGCTCTCTGTTTTAGATCTATAAAAGGTGGTGAAAATGTCAGGCGGCAGGCCAAACCTCCTGAACCTTCACAGAAAGAAGAGGTGCTGTTGGGCTGATCTCACCAGTGTGTTGGTGTGGTTGAACCAGGTGAGGTCATCTGTGAGGTGTATACCGAAAAACTCAACCGACTCTTTCCCCTTGGGATACGTTGATGTATAGGCGAGAGTGACCACCCAAATGCAGCTTCCTGTAGTCCACAATCATCTCCTTCATTTTACTGACATTGAGCTGGAGGATGTTGTCGTAGCAACACTTTGATAGAGCACTAACCTTGTCTCTGTAGGTTGACTTGTCTCCCCTTGTGATGAGGCCTAGGATGGTTGTGCTATCAGCAAACTTGAAGATGATGTTAGATGTGTGTTTGGCTACACAGTCATGTGTAAATGGGGAGTACAGGAGGGGGCTGAGCACACAACCCTGTGGAGCCCCTGTGCTCAGAGTCAGTGTTGAAGAGAAGCTGTTTTCTACTTTCCCCACCTTGGGTCTGCATATCAGGTAGTCCAGTATCCAATTGTGGACCAGGTACCTTGCGTGGGTTAACTGCCTTAAAGGATCTGACCTCCTCAGACACAAAGCTCTCCTGATCTACTGGGAGTTTTGCAGCAAGGGGGATGTTTTCCTCAAACCGAGCATAATGAACATTTAGCTTCTCTGCAAGTGAGGAGGTCAACCCCCCTATCACAGTACCAACTTCCTTTGTAGTCAGTGATCATGCAAAGTCTATTCCACATATGTCTGAGAATTCATTGATGTTAGTGCCAGCTGTGTCACAAAATATCCACCAGTCTGTGGTTTCAAAGCAGTCCTGAAGTGTGAAGGTGGCCTCTGCACTCCATTGATAGACTGATCAGAAAACCTTTTTTCCTGTTTGAGTTTTGTCTGTATGCAGGCAGGA